>NC_056728.1:1063595678-1063745678 GCF_019279795.1 Protopterus annectens | reverse complement strand
TGTCAATAGTGAGATTAAGTAAAATGTTACCAATATTGTGTAAGAAACAGAAAGCAAATGATGTTCAGAATTCCTGTCAGTAGTTGTCACTGTTGTTTATGTGGCATGTTGTGTTTTTTAGTCCCAGAGTCAGATAGCATCCTCTATCATGGAGATGTCAGCCACTTAGATACAGCAAGTAGGTGACTGATGGAGCTTTCCAGTTGCATAATTACTCAGAAAAGTAAAACATTCATCATTGGTATTGGAATGTGATTAGCATTAAGTCTGTGTTTAAAATGATATGATTTATGAATAAATAGCCATGCATATGATTAATGAATGTGTCGTGAAACAGATACATATCTGAGGAAAACACAACCAGTAGGCAAATAAAGTTAATTGCAAGAAGGCATAAAATATTCCTTAGTACCGTCATATTTAGATTGTTCAGAGAACATCAAGATAGAGAGGGCGTTATGTACCCCCCCCCAAGACTTCCACATCAAATTCAGATAAAAAGAAGAGTGGAGCCTGTCCAGTACCAGTTAGCAAGAAGATGTCACAGTGTAAAAAGATGCAGTTGTACTCAATCCTTACACAGCTGCCATTTTAGAGCCTGCCCCTGAGACAAAATGAAACCCATTATGAAAACCTTTTTTTTTTCCATTCTTTCTAGCACTATGTATGTAGCATTGCCCTAAATTTGTTCATATGTAACACTGAGTGACACCTCATAAAATAAAAAAGTTATACCATTTAGAAATTACATAAATAAAGAAGTTACATGCTACCAGTTGTTCTCTGTACTATGCATTCATTGCAATTAAGCAAAGGAGGTCAATGACCAGCAGTCCTGCTATGGCTAAAGTGTAACTTTATGCACCAGCTTGTGTCCAGTATTAAAGTACCAGTTACCATATTACCAGAAGTGCTAAATGGCTCCAGTAACCTTGACATCATCATCTGAGATACAACATCATGTGTGAATTTCTGCAGAAACAAGCACACACTTTCAGTGATTTACTCATTGCTGATATATAACATTACAGAGGGAGCTGCATGTTTTCACTACAACTTGAATACAGGTTGAACTAGATGCAGAGGGCAACTTAGCCTTAATATAATACTATTCTTAGAACTTCATAGAAGTTTTTAAAGATATTAATAAATTAAAAACTAAAGTATATAAAAAAAGTATAAAATAATACTTATTTAGATTATATATATCCTATAAAGATTAAAAATAATATCATTAAAGGCCAATTGATTAGAGTATGCAAATTAACTGAGAATGAAGAATTTGTTTTTTAAAGAAGGCACTCTGCTTTGTATTCCAAGTTTTCAGCTAGAGGCTACCCTACAGAAATGGTAGAGCAGAAGTTTAAAGCGGTTGTTAGTTTGAGAAACAAAGATTTTAATGCTGAAAGGGTAGCTGAAATAAGTTTGATTAACTATAGAGTGGGGATGTTAATGCAATTATCTTTGGAGAGGAAATAAATTAAAAATACTGTGAAGGAGAACTGAAAGAGTTTAAGTAGTTTCTCTGATATTAAAATGGTAGTAGGGGAAGCACCTATTTTTGGGAATAAAAGATGGAAGAATTTAAAAAATATTTTCAGTCCAATTTGCCTTATAAAAATATTAATAATGGTAAGAAAGAAATGTATAAATGCTGTTTTTGTAAATATTGCCAGTACTTGCAATTGGATGCTGGGGATATTTTTATTTATACAAAGAAAATAATTGTTCCTGGCTACAACTAATGCAAGTCTAAATTTGTAATTTATTTAGCTATTTGCTCAACCTGCCCTGCCTGTTTTATATGTTTACTACTAGAGAATTCAATCACAGTATATATGATAATTTATATGCTCTTGAGACAGAAGATGTTAATAATGCAAGGGGTATGCACTATTTGAATAGTAAATATAAGGGTTCCTCCAAGTTTCTAGTTTTTGACCAGGTACCTGTTGTTTAAATAGATTAGATGCGGAAGATGAATTAGACTGGAGTGACTATTGATGGCAACTGAGATTAGATGCTAGCAACCCTCTAGGACTAAATGATAAAGAAAATGTTAAGATTTATTTAAAAAGAAGGGGGCTTAGGCACTAATGCAGGCAAGAGTTAATTATTTAATTGATGTGTGAATTCTTTGATCAGTAGTTGTATAAAATGTAGTGTTATTTCTTGACTCATTCAGTCTGAAGAAAACTTATGAGAGGCGGAAGCATTTACTGAATGTTTTTATGCTGAATACATTTTGTGTATTTTTGGTAGTTTTTTTGGTTATCTGATTACAAATTTTGTGACTTGTAAGTTCTGTTTTTGAGTGGCATGTTCAACAAAAGGAAACACATTTACTTAGGTGGCTGTAAGAAGGTACATCCTAGTATGGGCATATACTTCTACCAATGAAATACATTGGTTAAATATGGAGTCAGGAGCATCCAGTGAGCTGTTAATGATGCATGCAGAAAGACTAAGAAGAAATGTTGTACCTGGTTTATATATCTGATGGGTGAGAAGGAATAGCATAACAGAGAATTATTCCTCTTATCATGTGTTCAGATGGTTTATGTTTCATTTAAATGAAGGGACATAGGATACATTTAAACTTTGCTTGCTACTTCAACAAACAGCTATATCATAAATAGGTGCTCTAGAATTTCAGTGTCTTAAGTGATCACCCTTTGTCTTTGCTAGGCTTCATAATAACTATGTATAATCATAAACATATACCAAATAAGAAAAGATATAGACCAGTTTTGTGATCTCCTCTCAGTGATGTTCATTTTAGGTCTGTCTAGAGTTCCACCACTTGAGCAGAAATGTGTACCAGAATTCACCTTGCACTTTGAAACTTACGACTGGTTTCGCCTGCAGTCCATCCTGTTTGAAGACCTTTATATCACAATACTGGGATTCACCTACACATAACTGCATATGAGAATTTAAAAAAAACTTTACTTTTCACGTGTTTCCCCCATTATTTCCTTTGGACATGGGTGTTCTTCCCTTTCTTTCAGACCATTAACTGAGCTTTGGTCTGCATCCCATACAGTTTGTACATAGTTATATTCATGCAAAAAGCAAAGATCCACATAGGTCACCAGAGGGTTCCATCAGAATTCTTGACAATGGTGCCAATGTGGACAACAGACCCAGTGTGTCATAAGCAGAAATGCCAGGTATGCCAGAAACAAGTGTCATTTTTGTCTTTATATGCATATATCTAGGATGTTTGATATATATATATATATATATATATATATATATATATATATATCTATATATATATATATATATATATATATATATATATATATATATCCGTGTGTGTGTGTGCAGTATGTAGACAGAGAGAGAGCGAAAGACAGGCAGCAGTATCTGTGATTCAGACTACAGCCATACAGAAATAATGGAGTTTGCTTTGGGTTTGGGGGGACAGGCAAGTGTTCACAATTTTTTTTTTGACAAATTTTTTTAAATCTGCACTTGTGAAGGGTATGTTCTCATTTTCTTGTTTCATTTGCACTGTGATAATTAGCAGACTTCTTTCCTTTCTATTCCTCACATGCAGGCACTTCTGGGTTGCACACTGCCAGCCCACCTGCACATGGCAAGCACATACACTTGTTTATTGTTAATACTGTATATAAGTTAGATTCAGGTCTATATTACAGCAAAGGTTTTGTAGCTTTAGCATCTGTTAAGAAATTTCACATGCATTTATTATATGGAAAATGTGTGATCAGTTTTATTCTCCATTTTTTCTGAGTGTTGTGTTTATTGCTTGTTATCACAGGTGGTGCTGAGAGTGGCAATGTGGAGCTCCTACCACCTGATGTCAGAGTACTGGTAGCCTCTGATGATGATGGTGGTGATGAACAGGCACAGTCTGGGGGTGCAGAGGGTCAGTCTAACACTGAGGTAGTGACTCCCACATCCATTGCAGATGTTTTTGATACAGTCAGTATGGCTATGCATACCCAGTACACAGATACACCTGCTGTAGGACAAGCTGAGTTTGACACAGTTGATCAGGGTAGTGTAGTTACTCTGGTTGCAGAGTCAATTGCCTTTCCCAGTAGACATTGTTAGGGCACATTTTCACACAGGTGTGTTGGTAGGAGTACTTAGAGGAGGCCTGCTGTCCACTCTCCTCCTGAAGCTGGTGTGTCATTAGGTGCTGCCAGATGTATGTGTAAGGCCATACTAACGGCACAGGTGTTCCAAAAAGGAATTGGAAGAGACAGAGTGACTACTAAACATAATGAATTCTGAAGTGCATGACTCACCTGAATCATGTTGGTAACACCTTAGATTGGAGGAGCAACAAACTGAGTCAAACAGTTTCTGTGATCAAACATCTGTTGGGGGAGGGAAAGGCATCCTTGTGTTGTTAGCAGTCTAGGCCATGCAAAATCCTGCTCCCACAGTGACACTACATGACTGCTTCATCAGTGACTGCAGTGTCCACACTCAGAAAGTTGTGCTGATAAGAGCATCATCCAGCAATATGGCACATGCATGTGAACTATTAGAATATTTATCAAATGATTGGCCATTATCAGAGTCGGTACATACCAGTTGGGGTGGGTATGTTGATTATTCTTGGAGATAAATTGGGGGAGAGAAAGTTGTCAGTTAACAAGTAGTATATTCCTGCACTCCACATTACTTTCCTAGTCGGTGCTGTTATCTGCACCTTACAAGTCTTACTACACTACCCTATAGACCTATATTGGAGACTGATATGGCTGTCAACATCATTACACATGAACCAGTTTTACCTGCAGTATAAACCTCTTACCTTGTTTACCTGTGGAGGAAATGTTTGTAAACACTGACTAACTGTACACATACGGTGGTATTCTGGGTTGATGTTTTGCACTATCCTATCCAACTCTTTTTGCACAGACTCTGGCCATGTGTTGACCACATGCTTGTATGCCAGGACATATCTAGACTATTGCCGTCTTCCACCTTTAGTGACCTGACACACACATGTACATGCTTTCCTGTACTGTTATATTATGTAGCACAGTGTGGCCGATAGTGACCACTAATACTTATTCAGAGAAACTGCAACACTCACAATCCCCTACAATACCAGGGTGGATGATAAAAGTACAAGTTATATTGGTCTGTATTTCACAGCACAGTATTCATATCCAGTGTACCTGTGGGAGCAATGCTTGTTAGCACTACCTGACTGTTGCCACACAAGGTTCCAGATTACACATTAGTATTATGCACATACAAGTCACTCTGTTACTGTACACACTCTGACCACAGCTTAACAGGTTGGGGTGTGAATGGGACATACATGGCTTCTTAGTCACATAAGGTATTGGGGAGTTGCTAGTGTGCCAGGTTTGTTGTCATAGATGTGTGTCAACCAATTGTATTTCCTGTTTGCTGCCTATACATCTGGGATCATCCCACTGATTTCCCAGGGGGACATGTTGATAGGCATTAGATATGGGCCCCTTTAATAGACAGTCTGGACATATCTGTACAGTTGTGCTTTATAATTCAGTATGCAAACTACTACCAATGGCAGGATTCAAACTGTGGCTATGTGTGCTAATAAAACAACAGTTCACATCTCAGTTGCATGTGCTATTCGGGTCTTGTTGTCTGCATTCCCCCTGTTTACTGTCTATGTGTCTCTCAGTTGTACTAAATGACCTCTGGAGATTACACATGTCATATACAGGCATTCCTACACATTCACATTATGGTGCATGTTGTGGGTAACAGTGCTTAATACTACAGTAGTATTACTTGATTGCAAATCTACATTACCATATGATACTAGAATAAACACATACAGTCCAGCTGTTAGACCTGTTTTGTCAGGGTATTACACTTTTATTGCCATACTAACAATAACAGACTCTTCCTGCTATATTCTCTAGTGTATGCAGTACTTGCCTTGAACAATACAGGTTTTATACCAGCAATTACTTTACTATTACTTTTATTTTTATTTTCTATGACAGTAAAAGCATGAGTATTACTGACCTGCCTTGCATCACAACTGTGCCAGGTGGCAGATGTGAAACTCCTCGTTCGCGGCCCACTCCATTGCAGCTGTGGGGGACATAAGAGGAATTTTAGCCATACCTATCCATGATATACCTGAGCTGGCCATTATTAAACAGGTAGTGGACTGATACTTACACACAGCTGGGACATCCCCTGATGCTCTAGCCTCTTGGAGCCACTCCTCCAAGAGGTCCACTGTCCACTGCTTCAGGTCGGCATAGTGGTACCTGACCTGCTCACCAGTTTGGGGTATGCCAGTGGCACTGGTGAGGTCGCGGGTGAGATGGTTCCAGGCCTCCGCCTTATATTGGAAGCCCTGGTACTGGTCCTGCAGCAGTCTCTGTGCATGGTCTTTAACTAGGAGTCCAGCCATGACCTTGGACTCCTGGATGCACCAGCGCTGTGCCTGGAAGCACATTACTTCTTCCCTTACTGCCGTAGTGTCTGCAAGGGGAAGCTACAACCAGTTATGAGCTGTATTCCTGCCTCTTGGGTTTAAGTAGGGACAATTTCCTGCACTTTTTCATGGTTGACCAGTTTTGAAAAGGCTAAGCTATGGGCAAACCTGCTTACCTAAGGCTGGCATTGTTTAAAGAGGTATACCACTGGGCAGATTGAATTGGCTTCCCTGCACATTGCTTACACTTACTTAGTTGAGCTGTGCTGCAGTTGGCATTGCTTAATAGTTAATTAGCACTATATTTGCCTTTTGGCAGTGATTTATTATTCATTACAGGCTATATATGTGTCTGGTATCTGTGATTCATGTGTACATACACTGTATGGGGGACCTGGGGACTTCTACACCTTATTACAATAACACCTCAACTCTATGCTTACTGCAGTACTCCAGTTCACATATTTATGTTATGTAGCAGGTTATACCACTTCACACTGTACATAGATTCAGTTCACATGTTTGGTTTGATTTTCCTGTGGTGAGGATTAGTTTGCTGATACCTCATTCATATCTATTACTATGATGGCTTAGTGGTTAACTACTGTGACGATAGTGTACAGGGTCCTGAGTTTGAGCCTTGCAGAGGCAGTTTATTTTATTGCTGGGCAAAACATGGGCCATTGGATACAGAGTGATTAAGGCACTTTAAAGCAGTTGTAAGCAGGTTTGCGTGGCGGTAAGCACTGCTAACCTCTGGTTACAGTTTCTTACACTCAGTTAGCTTTTACTTTACTTAATCTGTGTAGGCAATACTTACCCCCACGCAAACGCACTTAAACACACTTACTAGTGCTTATATATGCTTACTACTGCTTATTTGTGCTTAAACCTGCTTACTAGTGCCTTAGTCATTATGACACTGACACATGTGCATTTAATGCAGTACTCCAGTTCACATTTAAATGTTATTTAGTAGGTTATACAGCAAAAAGATGTAAAAATATGCTCCTATACAGATTTCACATGGAAAATAATATGTGCTGCAGTGGGACTCGAACTGGGAATGCCTGTTCGTTAGGCGGATGTTCTGACCACTACACTATTGCTGTGCAACTGTAGCTAAGCGATGGGCACACCCACGCACCTACAGTTAGCTGTACACAGGGTTTAAAAAAAAAAATAAAGGGGTTTCCTCTTTTTATTTTTATGTCCTGTTGCTCTTGTACTGTTGGTGGGGATATGCAGACACCTATGAGCGGTCTTGCACATTTATTTACAGTTTCTGCTGTTCTACTTTGCAGGGGCATGTTCATTCTCAGACACGCCCCCTGCATTAGTCTACGCTCCATGTAGGATTAGGAGGTTAGGCAGCGCACCTTCATTAATATGCATGCTGCGCTGCCATCCTCCTAAACTGCCACTTCCATGCAGGATTAGATTAGTCCTGCATGGAAGATTAGTATATCTGGGGTATGTTTCTTTCATTGAAACCTGAAATACATTTAATTAGCGTTATCTGTGGATTCCTTTACATTCATTGTATTTATAAATGAAGGGCTAACCTTAAGTAAGACCAAACAAGAGTGTAGAGAAATGATTTCAAAAATGTTATTTTCTGATTCTGCTCTTTTGGGTTTCTAATACCATGATGTGAATTGATGCCATTCCTAAGTCAAAGTATGATTAAAGTTCATGAAATTATTATTGTTTCAATCTTTGATATCAGCCAATAGTCCTCTTTGCACCACTTGAAATGTGCCTCCTTCTGCAATTTGTATTGGGTTACATGGATTGATAACATATCTAACTACAATTGTAGAGTTTTTTATAATATCCCGTTGCTCCTACTACTATTGGAACTGTCTGGGTATTTTTCTTCCACATTGCTCTCATTTCTGCTTGCAGATCCTGATATTTTATGACTTTGTCTCTCTCTGTATGAAGGACATTGTAGTCACTGGGTGTAGGGATTTCAATGATCTGTGCTACTTTTGTCTTTTTTTCTTGGACCACTATATCCAGTTTTCTAGCACCTATCTTTTGAACTCTTGGTAGTGGGTAATCCCACATAATATAAACTTTATAATTTTCTATGATGCTTTGTGGCTCATGTTTCAAGTGTTTTTCAACCACCTCAATACCATAATATTTGCACAATCCCCAGTGCAACAGTCTCGCCACATTATTATGCCTTTCAGTATACAGTCTTTCTGCCTTTATTATGAAACAACAAGCAATGAGATGTGCAACTGTTTCCCATTTGTTTTTACAAAGCCTACATTTTTCTGTTTCTCCCACTTGTTCAATGAACTTTGTAAATCAGCATGTATATAGCCCACTATCTTGGGCTGCCATTATTAACCTTTCATCTTTTGGTTTAAATTTGCCTCTCCTTAACCATTCCTGCATTCGTTCCTGATCAACATGAGGTTCTTCCAGAGATTTTCTATACTTGCAACTATAGTTATGCTTTTTCCGTATTTCTTGTCTTCTCATCTGGTCCTTCACCTTATATTTTTTCTTTTGTTTTTTTTTTTTTTATTTGGCACATTCAGTTGCACCCTGTTTTTATCTACTTCTGGTCTGATTTCCATTCCTGCTTGACACAGATATGCTTCTGCTAAATTAAGCAGAGAAGTTATCTTAGATTTATTCTCCTCATGTTTCAAAACTTGCACCACATTTGGGTCTCATTAGGTTAGCAGGTATGTGTGGCGTCCCACAATTGCAGATCTATACATGTAATCAGTTTCAAGTAGGCCCATCCCTCCATCAGAACGGGGAATATATAATCTTCGTATACACTGATTTTTATAAATCATTTGGTAAGCATGCAACATCTTTTTTGTTTTCCTATCTAATCTATACAACATGTTCTGGAGCCAGTCAATCACTCCAAAACTGTAAGTTAGGACAGGAAGAGCAAATTGGTTTATAGCCTGGATTTTGTTCCTAGATGTCATCACTGTTTTCAGAATTAATTTAAGTCTTATAAAGTATTCCTTATTAAGTTTTATTCACATTTGTTCATGTTTTATTGTTGATCCTTCATCAATTCCCAGATATTTCTACACTCCCTCCTGCTCAAGTTCTTTTATATCACATTCTTGTCCCAAACTGATGTTTTCCTGGTTCTGCAGTTTTCCTGCTTTAAAGGTTACTTTTGCAAACTTATCAAGACCAAATGACATTCTTATATCATCTGAATAAGTTTTGACAACCTGCAGCTGTGCTTTCATTTCCTCATCTGATGAGCTATACAGTTTTAAATTATAGACAAAGAGAAGATGAGAAGTCTTTACACTTTGTTGTTTTTCTAGGAGCCAAGTTATAGCCATGGCCTAAGCTGTTAAACAGCTTAATGGGTTAATGGCAAGGCAGAATAGCAACAGTGACAGAGAGTCACCCTGGAATGTGCCCCTTTGAATTTTTATCCCTGGGATAATACTATGTCCTTTATCATGGCTTAATTGCAAAGTGGTCTGCCACTTTTTCATGGTTACTGAATGTAGTCGATCAGTGTAGGGTGTATCTTCTACATTTCTAAGCACACTTTTATCCATGAAAGTGGGATACTATCAAATGCTTTTTTAATGTTAATCCATGCCATACTTACATTCTTCCCCTTTTTACAGTTCTCCAGTATGATTTTTATTTAACAACAAATAATCCTTTGTTCCATATGACTTTCTTTTATTGCCCCTTTGTTTTACTGCCATAATTGAGTTTTCTTCTAAATGACTATAAACTCTGTCAGCATCAATTCCCATGTTTAGTTCATACGTCGTCGGAAGGCAAGTTATTGGTCTATAATTTTTAGGGTAGCTTGCAGGTTCGCTCTTAAGTAGGAACATTGTTTTGCCTGTTGTTTGCCAGGATGGTGTCTATTCAGGGTGCGCATATAAATAGTACTTACTCATGGCTAAATCTTCATGCAAAGATGTTAATTCTTTTAACCAAATGTTAGGCACTGCATTTGAGCCTGAGGGTTTCCAATTAGAGGCTTTTCTTAACTTTGTTTCAATCTTTCTGGCTGTTACTTCATTCCATTTCATATCCTGCACCTTTAAACTTCTTATTCTTTCTTCAGAACGTTCCTCCATCAGAACGGGGAATATATAATCTTCGTATACACCGATTTTTATAAATCATTTGGTAAGCATGCAACATCTTTTTTGTTTTCCTATCTAATCTATACAACATGTTCTGGAGCCAGTCAATCACTCCAAAACTGTAAGTTAGGACAGGAAGAGCAAATTGGTTTATAGCCTGGATTTTGTTCCTAGATGTCATCGCTGTTTTCAGAATTAATTTAAGTCTTATAAAGTATTCCTTATTAAGTTTTATTCACATTTGTTCATGTTTTATTGTTGATCCTTCATCAATTCCCAGATATTTCTACACTCCCTCCTGCTCAAGTTCTTTTATATCACATTCTTGTCCCAAACTGATGTTTTCCTGGTTCTGCAGTTTTCCTGCTTTAAAGGTTGCTTTTGCAAACTTATCAAGACCAAATGACATTCTTATATCATCTGAATAAGTTTTGACAACCTGCAGCTGTGCTTTCATTTCCTCATCTGATGAGCTATACAGTTTTAAATTATAGACAAAGAGAAGATGAGAAGTCTTTACACTTTGTTGTTTTTCTAGGAGCCAAGTTATAGCCATGGCCTAAGCTGTTAAACAGCTTAATGGGTTAATGGCAAGGCAGAATAGCAACAGTGACAGAGAGTCACCCTGGAATGTGCCCCTTTGAATTTTTATCCCTGGGATAATACTATGTCCTTTATCATGGCTTAATTGCAAAGTGGTCTGCCACTTTTTCATGGTTACTGAATGTAGTCGATCAGTGTAGGGTGTATCTTCTACATTTCTAAGCACACTTTTATCCATGAAAGTGGGATACTATCAAATGCTTTTTTAATGTTAATCCATGCCATACTTACATTCTTCCCCTTTTTACAGTTCTCCAGTATGATTTTTATTTAACAACAAATAGTCCTTTGTTCCATATGACTTTCTTTTATTGCCCCTTTGTTTTACTGCCATAATTGAGTTTTCTTCTAAATGACTATAAACTCTGTCAGCATCAATTCCCATGTTTAGTTCATACGTCATCGGAAGGCAAGTTATTGGTCTATAATTTTTAGGGTAGCTTGCAGGTTCGCTCTTAAGTAGGAACATTGTTTTGCCTGTTGTTTGCCAGGATGGTGTCTATTCAGGGTGCGCATATAAATAGTACTTACTCATGGCTAAATCTTCATGCAAAGATGTTAATTCTTTTAACCAAATGTTAGGCACTGCATTTGAGCCTGAGGGTTTCCAATTAGAGGCTTTTCTTAACTTTGTTTCAATCTTTCTGGCTGTTACTTCATTCCATTTCATATCCTGCACCTTTAAACTTCTTATTCTTTCTTTTACTTCTATCCATTTAGCATCTTTGTTATGTTCCATAGGATCTTCATAGATGCTTCTCTGAAATGTATCTATTTTCTCTCTTTTTTTTTTGGCAGTCTTTCAATTCCTTTTACCTTGTTTCCCCGTTCTCTATAAAACTTTTTTGGGTCATCAAATAATTGCTTATTTTGTACTTTTCCTTTATATTTATCTGTGTATCTTCTTAAGTTTTTCCGCATGTGCTGAAATTTTTAGTTTGCTATTTGTGGAATTGCATGATAGATCCTGGTCTGTTCTAATACTGTGCATTGCTTTTATCACATCTGTCTTTCTTAATATTTTTGATCTATTCCTTCTTCTATAGTCTTCTAACAATGACACTTCTTGTCTTAATTGCTTTATAGCTTTTTCTATTTCATACTTTCATAATGGTATTCAATTTCTCCCTATCCTATCCCCTTGTTGCCCTGTGTTCTTATGGTAGAATATTATCAGTTATTAATTTAGCAGCATAGTAGTATATCCAGTTTACTTCTGTTATATCGTATGGATCTCTATGGACAGTTCTAATTACTGCATTCATTTGTTTTATCAGACTTCTGACTTTTTGGGTGTTATTGACCTTCTGCAGTCTACTTCTCTCATTGACCTTAATAGATCTATCCATGTCTATTAAATCAAGCAAATCTTCTCTTAGCTCATTTTCTTCCAAACGGCGGGCACATCCCTTGTTTTATATCTCCTGTGGTCATGCTGTACAGGGTTCTATAGCATTTTGCAGTGTTACATTCTCTTCAGTTTCATCCTATGCCATCTGTTGCTCTGTCATATGGGAACTGATTGGCCTATCACCCCTCACCATTGACTGCATCAGTGTTTCCACAGTTTCCTGTTCCTTTCCTTGCTGTCTAACTTCAAGTGAAGGTTTATTCTGGTTTCTTGTGGAAGGCACCAAAACATCTTGATATGGCACCTAACCAATTGCTTCCTGTTCCACTGGTTTCCCCTTGATTTGGATATCCATTGCTCTATTCTGTTGTGGTGCTTTCTGCATTCGATTTTCTACACTGAATCCTTCACTTTGCAGGTACTCCATAACCTCAGTTTCTATTTCTTTAACTTCTCCATTATTAATCTCCTATTCTGCTTTACCTCTTTGTCGTCTTATTTTTTGTATTGTAAAGTTTTCCATGTCTGGATTTCTTTGCCTGCATTTCTCTTTAAATATGTTTGGTGCTGCTCTTTTTGTATTGGTTAGTTTTGCTTTCTCCTTTGCATAAATATTACACCATATTAAATCTCTTTTTCTTCCCATGTCCATATTTCTTCTTCAGATGTCTCCTGATCTTCCTGTTTCTCCTTACTTTGGGACTCACTACATCATGCTGTGATGTAACCTGTGTTAGACCTTCTACATCATATCCTTCACTTTGCAGGCACTCCATAACTTCAACTTCTATTTTTTTAACTTCTACTTTACTAATCGTCTTTTCTACATTCCATCTTTGTGATATTATTTTTTTATTGGGAAATTTTCCATATCCAGATGCCTTTGCCTGTGTTTCTCTTCAAATATCTTTGGTGCTGCCTTCTTTATATTGATTCATAGGTTCATAGGTTGGTACTATGCTATCGGCCTTAGGGCATATGCAAGCCTAGCCATAACAATTCCCTGGATATTTCTTCCAACAATATTTACTTCCCTGGACCCCTGCCTAGCAGGGTGACTGACGTGATCCCTGGAGTGATTTTCCTATCTCCCATCCAATCGTCAAGGTTCCTTTTGAAGAGGGCGAAGGATGCGCTCTGCTTGACATGTATGATTAGTCTATTCCAGAGTATGGGGAGTCTCTAGGTCAGGAACCTATCCATCCAGCATATTTTGTTCATTGTCATGACAAGGTTTATATCCCTGGAGCATGTGGCTCTGAGGTATTGGGACTTCTTTAAGTGGAGCATGTCCAACAGCTCAGGGTTTGACATGGCCTTGTATGTTAAGCAGAGATCATCTCTGAGTAGATGATATGCCCCAGATTATAGTTGGAGTTTTTTTAGATGGTCAGCATAGGGCATTTGCTTTAGGCCTGTGATTCTTATAGTGAGGTATTTCTGTGGCCTTTCCAGCTGTTTCAGATGTCTCATGAGGTACATATCAAACGGGGCATTATACTCTATAATGGGTCTAATGAGGGATGAGTACACTGGGACAATGGCCTCCTTTTTTCTGGATGAAAAGCCCTTAGTGATGAGGTGTGCCATGTAGAAGGATTTTCTGACTGTTGTGGCGATGTGGTTATCGAAGGTGAGACCACTGCTGTCCACCTGTGTCCCTAAGTCAATCATCACACTTTCGGTGTTTATTGTACTGCCACCTATGTGGTAATTCATGAGTACATGTTTTTTCCCAAAGGGGATAACTATACATTTCTTGGTATTAAGCTTGAGCCCATGGCTATGGCACCAAGCATCTGTTTCTGTAAGGCCCTTTTGTACAATATCCACATCATTTGGGGATTCAGTAATGGCTCCCAGTTTGCAGTCATCTGTGAACTTTGTTAGCCAGAGTCCCTTAGTGTTGGCCTGTACTTCAGAGAAGTAGATGCCAAACAAGAGCAGTCCCAGGACTGAACCCTGAGGTACTCCACTTGTCACTTGTCTGGAGCTGGATTTGGAGTCGGCTACTTTTACAGTCTGGGTTCTGTCAGTAAGCCAGTTGGCAACCCATCGAGTGATGTAGGGATTTATGCCCAGATTAGTAAGTTTATCAATATTTCCAGAATGGGGGATGGTGTTGAAGGCCTTAGTGAGGTCCAGATATGCTGTGTGGACTGCCTTACCCTCATCCACAGCTCTGGAGACTGATTTGAAAAAGTCAATCAGGTTCAGAAGACAATATCAGCCCTTCATGAACCCAAACTGGGTGGGGTCCAGTGTTTGAAGGTTGCTAATGTCTTTGTTTATAGGTTCCATGATAATGCATTCCATGCCCTTGCAGATCAGGCTCATCAGACTGATGAGGCGGTAGTTCCCAGGATCCAATGTGGATCCCTCCTTGTGGAGTGGGATAACTGTAGCTGTGTGCCACTCAGTGGGCAGAAAGCCTGAGGTGAGGCTATGATTAAACATGCCACTTAGGTGAGGTGCCAGTTCATTTTGTAGTTCATATAGTACACAGCCCAGGATGTCATCTGGTCCCATGGATGCTGTATTCTTAGCTTGCAGAGTGTGGTTTCTACCTGTGTGGCTGTGATTACAAGAATTTGGCAATCTTTTGGTATTGAGATGGGCCTTTTAGGGGGTGAGAGGGGGGTGAAGTTGGCACTAAATTGATCTGCCAGGATATTGACAATATCCTTGGGATCAGTATATTTAATGCCATTCTGTTGTAGTTCAAGGCAGATCTGAGCATTGCTATTTAGATCCTTGACATAACTATAGAATGCCTTGTGGTTGTCTTTGGAATCTTTGGCAATTTTATTTTCATAACTGGCTTTGGAGGATTTTATGAGGGATCTCAGCTTCTTACTTAGGCTGGTAAGGGAGCTTTTTGCATCCTGGGATTTTCCTCTTTTCTACAACATATTCTTCCTTCTGTTGTATAGTTTGTTTATAGCAGCGGACCACCAGATTGGCTTCCTTTTTTTGGAGGAGAGTGACTTGGTTCTATTTGGGATGGTACGATTCCTGCACGAGTGGATGTGCTCGTACAGTGCCTTAGTGTAGGATTCAGCACTTGAACTTTCAGCTCCCGTCTGCATGGGTGTCATGAAGTTTGTCACTTCTGACTTGAGTAGCATGAAGTTGGCTTTGGAGAAGTTTTTTTACAGAGGTTTCCTTACTGGGGTGTGGGGATAGGATGTGGATGTCAAGGGTGATTAGCTTATGGTCAGACCTGACCAATGAGGGAGTGAGCACTGGTGTGGAGCATCTATCTCCCATGTTGGTAATGACCAGGTCTAGGATATTGGAGCCCCTGATGAGACAATGGATTAGTTGATCCAGGGCATTGAATTTATGAATTCCCAGAACCGTTGGGAAAAGGTGTTGGTACCCGAGTAGTTTTCCCAGTTAATGGCAGGGTAGTTGAAATCACACAGTATTAGGGTGTTTGGTTGTATCTTAATATTTTGCAGTATGTTTAGAAAGGTGTAGTGAGAATCTTGGGGCATGGTGGGGGATCTGTAGCAAGTTACAATTTGGATTACAGTCTTGCCTAGTGTTAGTTGCACCTGGAGAATTTCAGATGCATTGTGTTGGGCAACTAGCCTAGAGGTGTGAATATCCTTGATGAATATGGACACTCCTCCACCTTTAGTGTTTCAGACTTGGTTTGGTGGCTGAAAAGTGTGGTAAGAGTTGTAGTCTGGTATTGCAGGGGTGCTCTCTGGAGCCTTGAACCAGATTTCAGCTACTGCCCAGATATCAATGTTCTCTATTTTTAGGAGTTGTAGCCTGGTATTGCAGGGGTGCTCTCTGGAGCCTTGAACCAGATCTCAGCTACTGCCCAGATATCAATGTTCTCTATTTTTAGGAGTGCCTTGAGAGAGTGCATTTTGAGGTTTAGACTTCTAGCATTGAGTAGCATTACCTTCAGATTTTGCATGCTTGTATCTGTTATGGTGGTGGTGGTTTTGTCCTTTGAACCTTGCCTAAAAAAGGCACTATAGGAGTGGCAAGAGCTTTAGCCAGTAACCTGAATCCCAGGGGTGACAGGTGCAGACCATCTCTGGCAAAGCATTGTGGTCTGTCGATCCTGTTGTCCCAGGCAGACAGATACTGGATCCCCTTTGAATGACACCAGAAGCTTAGCCAATTGTTGAAGTCAATTATTTTGTCCTTGTACTTTGGTATCATTCTTGGCAAAGGCAGGATGCTACTCAGGGCTAGGGTCATACCTGCCTGGGCCACATGATCCGAGAGCTCTTCCAGGTCTCTTTTCATGTAGTCCAGGGAGGTATGTCTCAAGTCATTCACTCCAACATGGACAATGACAGAGTTGCATTTGTACTTGTTGTGGAGTGACTTGAGTGCATGAGTTATGTGGCGCATCCTGGCACCCGACAGGCAGCTGTCTGTAATTTTCTCCTTTTTCAACCTGGTGAGTGGAACATCAGTGTGCTTGACTACAGAGTCACCTCTAAAGTGTTGGACAGGCTTGCCTTTCTCCTTTGCATAAATATTACACCATATCACATCTCTCTTTCTTTCCCGTGTCCGTATTTCTTTCTTATACTTTTCAAATATCTCTAGGTTTTGTTGTTTGTATTTGCACGCACTTCCTCGGATGCTTCTTTTTGCAAACAGATCAAAGTTTCTTGCTCTATATACTGTTTTTCACAAATCTGTTGTATTAAACAACTCACATTTTCATTTGAAGCTTCTGACAGTTTTTCTTGCGGAAGTATTTTTCTTTCCTCTGATTCTCTCTTTATCATTTTGTATATCTTGTCTCTGGATATTCCAGTCTTTTTGCATAACAATAACAATAAGCCACTGGGGGATGCACAAGCCAGTGCATTTCTTTGTGCCAGTCCCAAGCCCGGATAAATGGGGAGGGTTGCATCAGGAAGGGCATCTGGCATAAAATTTTGCCAAATCATACATGCAGACTACAGTACAGATATACATACCAGATCGGTTGAGGCTCGGGTTAACGACCGCCACCAGTATTGTTGGCCAACACGGTGCTGGTGGAAATTGGGCTACTGTTGGCTGAAGGAGGAGAAGAGGGGGAAGGCATGCCCAAAGGCAGGTAAAGGCTAGGACTGTGATAGTGAGGGTCGGAACTTTGAATATTGGCAGTATGACTGGTAGAGGGAGAGAGCTAGCTGATATGATGGATGGAAGGAAGGTTGGTATATTGTGTGTGCAAAAGACCAGATGGAAGGGGAGCAAGGCTAGGTGTATCGGAGGTGGTTTCAAATTGTTTTATCATGGTGTGGATGGGAGGAGAAATGGCGTAGGCATTATCCTGAAGGAACAGTATGGTAAGCGTGTTTTGGAGGTGAAAAGAGTGTCGGATAGAGTGATGTTTATGAAGATGGAAATTGATGGAGTAACAATGAATGTTGTTAGTGCATATGCTTCACAAGTTGGGTGTGCGATGGATGAGAAAGAAAAATTTTGGAATGAGTTGGATGAAGTGGTGATGACTGTACCCAAGGGTGAGAGACTGGTGATTGGAGCAGATTTCAATGGGCATGTTGGTGAAGGGAACAGAGGGGATGAGGAAGAGATGGGTAGGTATGGTGTTAAGTAAAGGAATGCAGGAGGTCAGATGGTAGAGGATTTTGTGAAAAGGATGGACATGGCTGTGATGAATACGTATTTTAACAAGAGAGAGGAGCATGGGGTGACATACAAGAGTGGAGGAAGATGCACACAGGTGGATTATATCTTATGTAGAAGGGCCAGTCTGAAGGAGATTGGAAACTGTAAAGTGGTGGCAGGGGAAAGTGTAGTTAGGCAGCATAGGATGGTGGTTTGTAGGATGACATTGTTGATCAAGAATAGGAGGATGAGTGTGAGGGCAGCACCAAGGATCAAATGGTGGTAACTGAAAATGGATAATTGTGAGGTGATGTTCAGGGAAGAGTTAAGACAGGCACTGGGTGGCAGTGAAGAGTTAGTGAATAGCTGGGTAACTACAGCAGAGCTAGTAAGAGAGATGGCTAGAAAGGTGCTTGGTGTGACATCTGGAAAGAGGAAGGAGGACAAGGAGACCTGGTGGTGGAATGAAGAAGTACAGGAGAGTATACAGAGAAAGAGGTTGACAAATAAGAAGTGGTATTGTCAGAGAGATCTAGAAAGTAGACAAGAGTATAAGGAGATGAGGTGCATGGCAAAGAGGGAGGTGGCGAAGGCCTAAGGATAAGGTGTATGAAGAGTTGTATAAAAGGTTGGACACTAAGGAGGGAGAAAAGGCCCTGTACCAATTGGCTAGACAGAGGGACCAAGCTAGTAAAGATGTGCAGCAGGTAAGGGTGATAAAGGATAATGAGAGAAACATACTCACAAGTGAGGCAAGTGTGTTGAGCAGATGGAAAGAATACTTTGAGGGGATGATGAATGA
The DNA here is from genome assembly GCF_019279795.1 of Protopterus annectens. NCBI lineage: Eukaryota > Metazoa > Chordata > Ceratodontiformes > Protopteridae > Protopterus > Protopterus annectens. The sequence goes on along the minus strand of NC_056728.1, from coordinate 1,063,726,770 downwards.
AGAGAATGAGAGGGAGAGAAGGTTGGATGATGTGCGGATAGTGAATCATGAAGTGCAGTGGATTAGCAAGGAGGAAGTAAGGATAGCTATGAAGAGGATGAGGAATGGAAAGACTGTTGGTCCAGATGACATACCTGTGGAAGTATGGAGATGTTTAGATGAAATGGCAGTGGAGTTTTTAACTAGATTGTTTAATGAAATCTTGGAAACTGAAAGGATGCCTGAGGAATGGAAAAAAAAATGTTTTGGTACCGATTTTTAAGAATAAGGGTGATGTGCAGAGCTGTGGTAACTACAGAGGGATTACATTGATCAGTCACAGCATGAAGTTATGGGAAAGAGTAGTGGAAGCTGGGTTAAGAAGGGAGGTGATGATTAGTGATCAGCAGTATGGTTTCATGCCAGGAAAGAGCACTACAGATGCAATGTTTGCCCTGAGAGTGTTGATGGAGAAGTACAGAGAAGGTCAGAAGGAGTTGCATTGTGTCTTTGTGGATTTAGAGAAAGCATATGACAGGGTGCCTAGAGAGAAGTTGTGGTATTGTATGAGGAAGTCGAGAGTGTCAGAGAAGTATGTAAGAGTGGTACAGGATATGTACGAGGGTAGTGTGACAGTGGTGAGGTCTGCGGTAGGAGTGATGAATGCGTTTAAGGTGGAGGTGGGATTACATCAAGGATCAGCTCTGAGCCCTTTCTTATTTGCAATGGTGATGAACAGGTTGACAGACGAGATTAGACAGGAGTCCCTGTGGACTATGATGTTTGCAGATGACATTGTGTTCTGTAGTGAGGGTAAGGAGCAGGTGGAGTAGACCCTGGAGAGGTGGAGATATGCTCTAGAGAATAGAGGAATGAAGGTCAGCAGGACTAAGACAGAATATATGTGTGTGAATGAGAGGGCGGATTGAGGAATGGTGAGGATGCAGGGAGTAGAAGTGGCGAAGGTGGATGAGTTTAAATACTTGGGATCAACAGTTCTGAGTAATGGTGAGTGTGGAAGAGAGGTGAAGAAGAGAGTATAGGCAGGGTGTATTGGGTGGAAAAAAGTGTCAGGAGTGATTTGTGACAGATGAGTACCAGTAATAGTGAAAGGGAAGGTCTACAAGAGGGTAGTGAGACCAGCTATGTTATATGTGTTGGAGACAGTGGCATTGACAAAAAGGCAGGAGTCAGAGCTTGACGTGGCAGAGTTTAAGATGTTAAGATTTGTGCTGGGTGTGACGAGGATGGACAGGATTAGGAATAAGTATATTAGAGGGTCAGCCCAAGTTGGAAGGTTTGGAGACAAATACCAGAGAGGCAAGATTACATTGGTTTGTACGTGTGCTGAGGAGGGATGCAGAGTATATTGGGAAAAAGATGCTAAGGATGAAGCTGCCAGGTAACAGGAAAAGAGGAAGGTTGAAGATAAGGTTTATGGATGTGGTGAGAGAGGACATGCAGGTGGTTGGTGTGACAGAGCAAGATGCAGAGGACAGGAAGAAATGGAAACAGATGATCCGCTGTGGCGACCCCTAATGGGAGCAGCCAAAAGAAGAAGAACAACAACAACACTACATAATTTCTTTCTTATCCTCAATAGTCCACTTTATTGTCATTATGGCTCTTCTTTGGCCTATCAGTTTTTGTGATTTTTTTGTGGACTGCTACTTCCTTCAAAAACAGAGGGTGTCATCCTCACCCTAGGTCTGGCCTGGCCCCATTGTAGGAATGATTCCATATTTTTAGGATTCTACACTGTCATTTTTTCCAGTCCTGGCACCAGTGCACCTACCAGGATTGGGCAGTTTTTTATCCTGGGTCTTGTGAACCCAGCTAACTTTTTTTAGTTTTTGGCCTACTTCTGCCCATGATATATGCTATATAAATGCAGTCTAAATATCAGTATCGCCTTGCTGAGGTTTTGTGAAAAACAGGGACCACCTCATGAAGGTATTCACCCAGACTTGAGGATGAATTCAGTTTCAGCACTTCTAGTCTCCTTTGCTTGCTGACTTTTCATCTCTTCATTTGGACCCCAGTCTCTCCATTCGGACCCTGATTCTGATTCTGCCTACATAACATTTGTAGAATCCATTAAGATGGTAATTCTTAAGAAAAGCAATCCCTGAAAATTGGTATCATCCGTCAATGAAAGCAAGCACCACAATGACAAGCAAATGATAAAAGGATTTCTAATACTGCTAGTTATGTATCTTCTGGAAATAATATTTAAGAATGTGTGTGCCTATTTTCCATTTAAAAGTGACAAAAGAAAGTGTTTAAGTTTTAACACGCATCTTTTTTTCTTCCCTATATTTTGTTTCTCATTTTGTTAGAATGGACTTGATTCACTTTCTTTCTGAAACAAATAAATTAATTACACTGTAGTTTGAGTAAGTAGTACTGTCTTACTACAGTGTCTTCTATTTTTAACATATTAGAATATATGCAAATTTTAGATCCAGCATCAATGAATCTATAGAGAACCACACATGCACCTTTCTACTTCCCTTTTCTTCTCAATACAGTACTGACTTAATTATATTTAGTTTGCAGAATATGAAATCTAACATGTTTATTTTCAAAGTGCAACTTCCTTTTCCACAGTACTCACTTGGCACAGACATAATCACAGACATATTGATAGAGAAAAGTATGGATTCTGAGTATAGTAAGGATTTTTTACTATTTTTCTTGACATTTCCATGATGTCACATACAATGGTTGCAGCTCACCAAACAATTGCAATGCATATTTTGTGTCCAAGCCTGTCCTCAAATTAATGCTCCTGCGTCAGTGTTATCAGTCTTAATGTTTTATTTGTGCAATTAGTAATTGTGATAAAATGTTCTAGATTCTTCTCTTTTCACTGGAATCACTCTAAGCCTTGATTTGATTGTTCTTGATTAGGGAAACTGCTAGTTGTGATATTGCTGATGATTTAAATGGACTTGTCTGATGCACACTAACTGGAATGCTATCCCAGCACTGAACAGCGATGAGGCAGATCTGATTATAAAGAACAGAATATGTCAGATTACTGCTATTTTTATAAAATAATAATAATTGGCTGCAGTATAATGCATTCTTAGGTTCGTAAGTTCATAGGTTGTTACTATGTGACAGACCAGTTAAGTTTTTAAGTGTAACTACTACAGTTCCACTTGCATACCCAACTAGTTACTTCCTCAGTTGATACTGGGAAGCAGTGATATTATTTTTTGATGATATTAGGTGGTGCACTTGACCTGCTTGGAATATCAGAAGCAGAGGTCCAGGAGATTCAGACAGAGATGTGTTGTAAGCATTTTTTTTTTGGTACTATACCATTGTTTTATGATATACACACTATTGCACACATATGCTTAAAAGTACATGCTTTATTTTGCAGCTTTAGAGAGAAGTATTGGCTAAACATGGTTGGATGTGGCAGAAGATGTGCTCGCCACTCTCAAGGTAGTAGTGGATGTATGGCTTCTATGCCACTCAACTGTACAACCGTGACACTGTTTATGGCTTAAGTCTGTCTCATCCATCTTCTAGTCCATTTGTGGAAAAGGAAGGAAAAAAAAACACGGTAATCTCAATTTCAGCCAGATTATGTATCCAGAGCTGGGTCATAGGGCTTTTCAGCCAGATTATGTATCCAGAGCTGGGTCATAGGGCTATCAGGTCTCGCAGTAGGAGTCAATAGTCTCCTTGCTGAAGGTGACCTGGAGGAGTTACTGGTACCTTACTACTCTGCCTTTAAAGAAGGTAGTAAAGGCTCCTCTCATCAGGATTGACTGAAAGAGTCTTCACTGGTCTTCTGCCAAATGTTGTGGTAGCTGGTCAATGCCCAGGTGAGCTAGCAAGAGGATTCCCACCCTTGGCAGCATGGAGTGTCTCCTGTAATAATGGGAGGTGTCTTGCAACTGGCAAGCCACATTAATTTTACTTTCACAGGAGCAAACATCTCATAGTATCATCTACCTGATGAATAGTGATTGATGCCTCGATTTGTTGTACTGTGATCAAGGCTTATATCCAGCCATGCTAGGAACCCAACATATCCCCTTCCCAGTATGTTAATTTCCTTATGTGCCATTTCCTATTCCTTGAAAGTTATATATCCCTTCTCTTCAGTAGTTGTACACCATCTCTGTGTATGGATCTATCTACTGTCTTCTGACTTTGTGTGTGTCTATGTTTATTTTTGCCTGTATGCCCCTTTTACCTTCCCTAATGCCTCATATCCATCCTGAGCCATCTCTCAGTATCTTCATCACCTGCCCTTCTTTTCCAAAACTTACAAAAGGTATTCTTTCCGCAAAGAAAAACTATTTCCTCCCCTGAGTTTGTTCATGCCAAGGTGTGCTTACCTCTGCTCATTGCTGTCACCTTTCCTGTTTTCCTGTCTTTCCCATTTCTTTCCCATTCATATTATGAAAAAGGATGGCCACAATGCTGTACACACTCATATTATGTTTTTGTTGGACACTATGCTCATCTGTGTTTGGCCACTAGTTGTAGCTCAGTTTCACTGTGTTGCATGTGTGAGTGCACATTAACTAAACTACATTTGTCTGCCTGGTGTTAACATCAATCACACTGATCATTTCTGCTGCTGTAGCACTGCTCCTGCCATATGGTAGCATACCAATGTTCATCCAATTACCACAGTGCTTTTGTTTTCTTATATATCCATTTTCTTTCTATTTTTTTTAATTATACCTCTCCACACTGATCATCAGCTACCACCAGCTCCTCTCCTCTCTTCATTCTCCAGGTCTGCTGGACTTATTTTAGCTTTCCCCTTGCTCCACCTGATCCATGTTCAGGGTGGTGAGGAGACCATGATTACTGACAACCCCACTGCAGCATTATGAGCTCTCCTATAGCAGCCTATGGGATTTACATGCATACTTCCATAAATATGCAACCTCCTGACCAGCGGCGTACCATTTGTACATGGAGCTGACATGTGAGTCTTTCCCTTCCCCCAAGGTTGGGAGTTCCATCATCACCTGCTCACTCCCGTCTTTCTTTACCCATTCTCTGCAGCACCCATTCCTCTAGTCAAACAAAAGTCATCTGGGGGACAGTAAAGACTTTACCATAGTGTGCCACAGGGCTAGTCAGGTATAGTACTTTGCAGTGTAGGTAGGCACTATCAGTCACTCTGCAGCACTTTCAGATAGTAATACTGCACAGGCACACAATTTGTGCCTATGGACTATAGACTGCAATCTTATTTTATCTTGTGTAGATAAAGCAAATCAAAAATAGATCAATCAAAATGTAAGTACTTGTATCTAAGAACGTTAGCAAAAAAGTGGTAAAGTATGGCATTAGCTTTAAATATCCAGCAGTTAATAGGTATGTAAGTTAAAATATTAAAGTTTAAAATATGAAATCTTAAGAAAATAATTTTGAAATAGGTGAGCTTTTAAATCTTTCTTAAAAGTATGCAAAAGAAATGTGCTCTTATGTAGCATTTAACGACTGTTACTAATACAAAATTAAAGCATCCAATTGCACTGTAACGTGCTGGTGTAAGATAATGCAGGACATGAATAAAACTGTGTGGTAAAAAGTGAGCCTTAACAAATAATATGGCTATAATGTTGAAAAATGAGAAAATGTATGCTGCTGTGGGTATGTTTATATCAATTTTGGAAAAAAATAAAACGTTTACATTGTATATCAGTCATAGAAAAATAAAACTTATACGTAAACTAATAGCCACAATAAGTGAGAATGAGAGTAATGGATCCTAGAAATCAGTTAAGCTGAAATGACAGGACAAAGAATGTAATATCTTGCAAACAATAACATTCTTGGTAAATTATATAACATGCATATCTACACACATATAAACTTTGTTCCAAGCATACAACTGATTCATTGTAATTCTGTAGTCTTGTTAGAAACATAATACATTTATGTGAGTTACATTAAGGTAGAAAGTATGTAACTCATGTCAGACATTTTTAAATTGTATTTATTTGTTATTCAGGTAAATTCAGGAGAGAAGTAGATGCACATTATAATTACTGCTGCAGTAGCCTAGGCTCTATGGGTTATATCTGACCAAGGATATAACAACTGTGCAGCTTTTGAAGCTCCAAGGCATCTTTCATGCAGACAAACTGTTAGCATGAGATGAGCTGACAAAAGTCAGATTTGGGTGCCATGTCCTTCAGAGCTTTCCTGATGACAAAGAAAGAGAAAGAGAAACAGTGCACATCTGTGGGCTTTTTGATGATTGACAGTTAGCTAAAGTTTTTCCATTGCTGACCCTATAAGTTCCCTTTGGGTAAAAAAAAACTTTTACTTTTTAAAACAGAAAAAATACTTTTTTTTTTTTTTTTTGAAAAGTAATAATTACTGAGCTAGGACAAAATATAATTTGAGGCTTTTTTGGCAATCCTGAATCTCTTTCTTCAGAAATTCCTGTCAAAAGAAACAAACAAAAAAAAAATACAAGCCAGATGACTTTTCCTGCTTCAGTTACTCTGGACAGGAGTAATTTTTAGGCTTAGCTCAGGGTTTAGTATAAACTCTTGACCACTCTTTTAAAACTGTTTTTGGTAAGTGAAAAAGGAATTCTTCTTTGCCTGAAGATATTCATGAGATTAAACCTGTGGAAGAATGTGAGGGGGCCAGGCGTGGGTTTGTCCCACAGATTTCTGATTCACTTTTTAAGGTGAATGTGATATCTTATAGTCTCTGAAGGATTCTCTTTCTCTGAGACTAGTTCCAGGCTAATTTATTTATTTATTTATTTTTTTTTTTTTTTTGGTGTTGGGGTGGGAGAGAATTAATGTTTCTCAATCTATTAGAAAACATTATGATTTGTTGTAAGTATAATTTCAAGAACCTTTGCCTATTCCCCCAGATCTATCTGCCTTAGAGGATGTTTTTTTTTATTACAGTATGTCATTTCCATGACAGTTAGCTTGCTACCCTTAAAAAAGCAGACAGATTATATAAATTTCCTCAGTCTTTTATATTTTGCACATACAAACCCTAGGCCAGACCCAGCTACTATTGCCTTAGTGAATCTAGCTGCTGTTAAACATTTTGTTAATACTAATCCCACTCTTTCTGACAAGGATGCTTTTGATACATTTGGAGAACAAAGTGTATGCATCTGCACCTCTAGATTTTTGAATTCTCACTGTCTGTCAGCCTCATATATTAAAGTTTATCTTGGCTAATTGTAAAAGCATGAGGAGTGTTTTGGCATCAGTTTCTTCCTGTGAGGAGAAATCTGCTTTGTGTAATTTGATTTCTTCTGTTTCCCATGTTAGCACTCATGGTTTGAAATTTTCCTCTGGCTCAGTGGATGCCACTTCCAAGACTGCTTCCAGGAGAACTGTTTTGATGAGGTTTGCCTGGCTGCATTCGCAGAATCTCCCAGAGGATGGTAAGAATAAAATGTTAAAGTGAAGCAATGCAAATCACTCAGCGATTTATTAAAATAAGCTCATGTACAAAACAAGAAATGAACACTTTTGTCCTTACAGAGGACATTTCAAAGTTAAAAACGTCCAGGTGGCTTATGACATCTAAAAGCTCCCTTTGAGCAATCCCCTTGCAGGAATCAACCTCAACACCTCCTACCCAACTAAGTAATTAAAAAACAAATTTCATCTTTTTAAAGGGGACCAGTCTAAGTACATTGTAAACTGAAGGGCTTCCTCGTTTTCCTTATTTAGATGGCTTACTTATCTTTCCAGTCTTTCCCAAAGTGTCAGGAATCTCTTTCTTGGATAAGGGAAATCCTTACCCAAGCAGACATTCTATAAAAACATTCAGAAGTTTTTTTTCCCTGACTCCTTCTCATGGGATTGTTTCTGTGGCACCTGCTGGACACCTCAGTACAAAGAGCCTTTCTTCCAGGAAAAGACAGATCTGTATTTAAATCTATTTCTGTAGTTTTCCACTCAGTCTTCAGACATAACAAGGGAATTCCTCAGGATTCTGGATCACATACCTTCTGTGATTCCCATAATAGCTCTTATAAGACTCCACATGAGAAAGCTACAATGGTATATGAAATCTCTATGATCCCAATATCAACACCCTTTGTCTTTTTAAATTCCAACTTTAGAATTTGTAAAAAGTCATTTTATGTGGTAGAGACACCAACTTTCGCAAAATCCAGGTCTCCCATTTTTTCCGTCCTGCTCCAGCACAGTCATGACCCACACCTCAGAAGTTCTTGGGGAGCAGTGTCAATGGGCAAAAAAATGCAGGGTCTTTGAAACAGAAAAACAGACCAAAGCACACCATGTTAGCTGTTTTAAATGCTCTCAACTCTCTAATTCATCTGTGGTCCACAGGACCTCTTCAAGTGTTTGCAAACAATAATACACTGGTATGGTACATAAACAAGCAAGGGGAACCAAATCCAGACCTTGCCTCTTGCCCAGAATATTCATGTTAGCATGGGATATAGTTTTATAGGTTTATAAGTTCATAGGTTGTTACTAGGCAATCAGTCCAAGACTCATTTTAAGCTTAGCCAAACTTACCCCAAATTTACCAAATTATTGCTTACATCTGTCAATACCTCAAGGAATTTTACAGTTATGGTATAAGCTTGTATGCATCAAATGTTCACAGGCTGCCTATGTTCATTAGGGATGTAGGTTCCAAACCAGGGGAAATTTGCAATTTCCTTTCCCAATGGGTTTAAGGATGAGCCTTGCCGCACATGTATGGGAAGCCTGTTCTGAGAAGGGGTAATCTTTGAGACACATACCTATCCCTACAAAATGTCTTGTTTATATTACAGATGAGGTTTAAGTCCTTAGAACATATATTTCTCATGTTATTTGTTTTACAGATGTACAACGGTCCTTCTATGGAGGAATCAGAAAATGCCTAGTGAGCAGGGCATAGATCACCAAGCAGCATTCTGTAGGAGATGATCGGTATGACGAAAGTTGATTGCAGTGGAACAATGAGTTTATTGGACTTAGATGCTGTGCCCTTATTATAAGTTGTGCTATGTAGAATGATTTTCTCACCACAATATTTACATTGTGATGAGATGTCAGGTTACTGTCAACATGCTTTTCTAGATCCATGACCACTGCATCTACTTTCAGGGGTGTATTATCAATGTGGCAATTTCCAGGGGTGGCCATGTTTCCTAATGGTAATATTATGTATTTTGTTACACTGAATTTTAGTCATTGGCTCTGGCACCAGTTGTTTGTCTTTACCTCACAATCTCCATCTTCAGGTGTCATACATCCCATCAAAGCAAAAGTGTGTAGCAGACACTCTGTGCAGAGCAGGATCAGGACAGACCCTCACAAATGGAAACTGTATCAGGGGGTCTTGCAAGATTTGAGACATCTATCGGGAACACCTCAAGTCTTTTTATACCTTCTCTAAACAAATTCTGTTTCAGAACTCCATATAAGAATGCCTGTAAGTCATATGCTTTTTTTCTCCTTTGATAGGAATGTTCCTGTATGCTTTCCACTGATTTCCAGGCACTTCTGAAGACTTTGAAGAACTCCTCAAAGATCATTCTGGTGACTCCCGTCTGGTCTAGGCAATATTGGTTCTCACTTATTTTGGAAAATGGTCAGGAACAATTATCACAGTCTTCCTCACAGACTGGATTCACTCACACAAGATCAGGGGTGTTTGATACATCCCAACCCCTAACAACTGCAGTTGACTTCCTGAGCGATAGGGTCTTAATACTTTTTAGGCATCTTTTTCCGAGGAAGTATTAATGGCGACAAGAAAGCCTGACACAAAAAATTACATATTACCAAATGAAAAAGGTTTTCTACTTAGTGACAAGAAAAGAACAGGCAGCCATTCAGAGGTAGTGTTTCTTTGATTTTGCAGTATCTGTGTGAGTTAATATTCTATGGCCTGCCTTAATCCTTAGTCCAGGTTCTTTTGTTGGCCATTTCACCATGTTTGCCAATGGATCCCCCTCTTTCAATGCAATCTCATGTGAAAATGTTTGTCAAAGGGGTTCTACAAATCCTAGAAAACCAGTAGATTCTCCCTATAATTTTAATTTTGTGTTAGAAAAATTAACACCTGCTGCATTTTAACCAACTCACATGAGGTTCTTGAAATAGAAAACAGTCCTAATTATTGTTCTCATCTCTGCAAGAAGTGTGTCTGAGCTGCAGGCTCTTATGGTTGGACAAACATATCTCATTTTTCATAGAGAAAGGGATTTTTTTGACACCTACACCATCTTTTATGCCTAAATTAGAATCCAAGTTTACTTCAAGCCAAACTATCTATCTCCCTCTCTTCTTTCTAGAACCTAAACATGAGGGAGAAAGAATACTTCATACATTTGATGGCCGCAGGAAACTCAGGTACTATCTTGGCAGAACAAAACCTTTCAGAACTACTGATCAGATGGTCATTTGTGGTGAAGATAAGACACCATAGTTAAGATGGATGAAGGCCTTACTGTTTCTCAAATTCCCATGCTCAACCATATACTCAACTCAGTCACTGGAAGGGATGAGCAGGAAAAGATAGGAGTGAGAGATTGATGTCAGCTTGCCCATCCTGAAATGAGGAAGGCTGCCTAGGTTTGCTGGAATAGCAGTGTTAAATGCCAGGTGAGCTCCATGCCACAAGCACTATACTGCTTGGTCAGGAGGTTACATATGCAACTCCAGAAATCAGAAATTGTATACTTCTCCAGGCTGCTGTTTGGTGGTGGGCATTAAGATACACATTCCAGTAGCATTGATGCCTTCTGGAGATGCATGGTCAACCTCCAGACCAAGCAATATGCTTACCAGTTGAGTTGGGTGGAGCCTGGGATATGCTGGCTTCAGTCCAGTAGACACTGTGAATGAAGACAAGAGCTGGAGGCAGGTAATGGTCAACTGTGGGGAAATAACAAAAATGAAAAATAAAAAATAAAGGTATGCATTTCTGCAAACCTGGCTATCAGAATTACTAATTCACAGACCTATATGCTGCAATATAAAGAATGTATAACTAAACAAATGAGGAAGATGATAAATTCCCTATCTTAGACTCACTCTGTCCATATTAGACTTCTCATAGGGTGGAGAATCACTTTGGTTATAATACCATAGATGCTTCTGGCAGGACTGCAGCGACTGTCAATGTTGTCAGACAGCATGCATAGCTGAGGATTCAACCCCTGCCTGAAGATTCAATGGGTACAATCCTTAATGCTCTCCTTGTTTATTCATGTTTCTGAATTCTTCCTGGTCATGGCATTCTTAAGAAGCTTGAGGAAAAATAGTGCAGACAGTAGAGGAATTTCAACTGCAATTTCTATATATAATAGAAACTAGCCTTTTATCAGAAGCAAATGAGGACAGTTAATCAATGTAAACTAAAAAAGACCTTGTGAAAAGCAACTGGATAAGAACTATAAATTGGCTGGAACAGAGAGCAAGAAAAGCAAACAGGTAATGCAGATGACGTGACCCTGGCATATACAGGGTCAGGGGTTGGCATAATTGTCAAAGTATTTACCTCATAGATAGAAGGCTTAAGGTTGATTCTCACATTTAAAGGGAAATTGACTAGGTTTAAAATGGCCTGCATGGGCAGCTCACCTAGTATTAATGTATGGACATTTACTTCTAGAGTATTCACTGGCCTGTGCAGGCATAGAAGCAGTTTAACAAGTAGAGTTAACACAGGATTCTCGTCAAACTGTTTCTAGTACCAAGTAATTCCTTTCTAATAAGCAGAGGCTGAAAAGATAACAAACTGTTTAGCCATTTTCTACCATAATTAATTCCTCAGGCTTTGATTGTGACCATGCACATGAAAGTTATGTATCCGCATAACCACATCTTCTAGGGACATAGGAAATCTCAGTTTTATGCCAGGTCTCCACCACTTCCAGTACACCTCCTTGACATGTACATGTTCCACTGATCCCATAGTATTCCACAAATGCTTGGTACCATTTTTGGTCACTTTTACTTATGTGGAGTATATATCTACCTCTACATAGATATCTGTCTGACATTAACTCAATCCCATAGGCAGTTGCCAAAAAATCTAGACATGACTTTTACTTTACTTGTAAATCTGGTGATCTCCATATAAACTTGCAAAATTATGATACAAATTCCACCAAAAACAAAACTTTTTTTTTTGGGGGGGGGGGTTCGTCCAAGTTACATCTCAATGTGCATGTCTTTCTGTGTGTAGACACAGTCTGTGTCATGAGATTCGTGGACCCTGCCCATAGAAATAGATTTACTTTAAGACAGAAATCCCTCTAGGTTATATGTCAGTATCTATCCTGATGGTACTTTTTTTCCAAGCTTCATATGAGGAAGACTCAGTTGGGTATGCAGAGGGTCAGCATACCTCACTCCCTGATTCCTTCCATCCACATAGAGTTCCTCTGCAGGGTGTGCCAAATAACAAAAAATAGAATGGCATTCTCCCCCACTCAGAGTTACCATGCTCTGACAGCACCTGCTTCAGATATGGTCTGGGGGGCCCACATTGAACAATTCAATGTGCAAGACCACTGTTCTCTAAACTAAAACATCAGTCTAAAAGAGATGTTGGCATTAATTCATACCTGTTAATATTAAACAAAATCTAGTAAGCAGGTACACTCTTAGTAGTGACAGACAAAACCTTAGGGAAGTAGTACATCTGCAGAAAGAAAAAAAAAACACTACCATCAGATTTGCAGGCAGGCCATGATGGCAAGGAACATAGATATCCACTATAGCCCTCTTCTGTAATCACTATATATCTCATAAGAAGAAATTAAAAGTGTTGATTTAGTAAGCAGGTCCACAGCCAACACTAACGAAGAGAACTTGGACTTGCATGCATTCTGATTCATAATACAGTCTTAGGAAAACCCAGAGATACTTTTTGCCATCTCTCAAAACAGTGAGGTGAAGAAATTCTGTTCAAGTCTATGTCCGGAGCTTGAGAACAAATATCATCTCTTTCTGTTGGGGCATTCCCAGCTATATTAATCATTTTAAAATACTGAGAGGAGGACAAAAAAATAAGACTTTATTAAGCCCCATCTCTTTTAGGCTTATGTTCCAGACATCCCTATTTATTCCTATTGCACGAATTCTGGAAAGTTCATGACTGCCTAAGCACTGCATATATGAGTATGTGGGAAAGTATTTTCCTCCTGATACAAAGCTAATCAAATTTCTGTTTAGAGAACATCAGTACAACAAATCTTCAAGTTACCTCAGCTCAGTTGCCTGAGTAATGTACAAGGCTAGCTTATGATACGACAAAATCCATTTATTGGTTTCAGTCTGTCTTCCAGTGAACTCCCTTCTGTCATCTCTACCAATTGCTAAACTCTACCTTAAGATTGATTTTCATCTGAGACCATCAAGGAAAATAGCTGTACATTTGTTGAACCCAAATTTTGTTTTGGATAAGCAAACACTTACCCAATGAGCCATTCCATGAATTTACCATAACATTCCTTTCTTGTAAACCATTTATATTGTGGCTATCCCTAAAGCTATGGGAGTATCTGAATTACAAACTCTGATGCCCAATATACCTTATACTGTTTTACCAGGACAGCATTAAGAACCAGTCCTTCCTTCATGCTCATGGATGTTTCAGGAAAAATCATTAAACCAAACTATTCAATTTCCAGTATTCTTCCTCAAAACCCAGAATAGAGGTGAAAAACTCAATTTCTTAGCTGTACACATAATGCTACAGAGATCAGCTAGTTTTTAATCTATATGGATATACTGGAATAGAGTACTAAAACAAGCCCCGGGATTCATGAAGCTTGCGCCAGGCGCAGGCATAGTGTAGGCGGTATAATGCCAAATATGGCCGTCGAGCGATTCAGGTACGATCCAATTCCACGTGCACCAGAACTGCGCAGCCCCCGGCATAGGTATGCTAATCACCTCATGCGCAGTGTCGCACCATGCAAATGAAGGCATATAGTGATTCATGAAGTGGTGCAGGCGTAGCGTAAGCCCACGGAAATGTAAACCAAAAAACACGGTTTACATTTTCCCAAACAGAACATCGGAACTATGGAAGCGGGCCAGACCCAGGTATCACAACGTTAACATATGCCAATGGCGAAATACACAGCCAATGGCATAAGAAAAGATTCACAATACATAAATAACAACATTTAATGTCATGTCCACAGTAACGCACAGCACAACCGCAGGGCATGTGTGCGGAAGCTGTAACATAAAGAAATAATATAAAAATGTCATAAAATCGCAACGTAATAGAAATCAGGTTTACAGCATAATACACAATGGTAGGCATGGAACACCACAACCAAGGTGCAAGGGTTGCTAAGGGCCTGCGATAGTGTTCGGCGTGGTAACTATGAATTAGTAGTCAATGCCATGCAAATGAGGCAGATAATACTGAATCGCAAATGTCCCGCCGGATGAAGGTTGTACCATACGGCGCAGCGGTATAACACCGAGGAGTGGCTCAGAGGAGGTACATGACATCAGTAGAGGGGTGTGCCACCGTAGCAGTAAGCACATTGGAACAATGCAAATCTGGCCTGTCCATTGCTAAGCAAAGCTGCAGGACAGGGGTGGGGAGGAAGGTATAGAATCGTTTAGCTGAGAGCACACATGGTGCCCAAAAGCGCATGTGTACGGGGATGAAAACGTGCCCAAAACCCAGTAATCGGACGCATGCACCGCGAACAATAGCACAAACAGGAAGGTCAGGGGAAGAAAAGAAGGAAATGCTGAAGTAGGGTAATTGGAGTACTAATGAGCAATCAACACCAATCAATCGACGGCAGCTGACAAGTCTGCTTGCAGAAACCTGCAAAACAGGATAGGGGAGGCATTGGAATGCAAAGAAAGGAGGGGAGGTATTGGATTGCAAAGATAGGAGACCTGACACAGCAGAGCAAAGCAAACCGACAGCAGACCGGCAGTAGCACACATAATGCAAGAAACGCCAGGTCCAGGAAAGTACAAATGAAAGTAGGCTGCAGGATGCACGCCAGAAAATGGTAGGTGCAACGTGCAGAAATGTAAAGGGAAGGTCAAGAGGTAATCCACGGCAGCCAAATGTAATTCAACACCAAAGGCACCACAATAGTAGTTCCGGCAGTAAAACACATAAGATACCCTGTAGCTATGATCGTACATACGCACCCTATGACATCATCGGTGTTCACAGCACAATAGTATAAAGTGTGAAAGCACCCTACACACACCTGTGTATTCCCAAACACTGCACCATAGGTGTAAACACACGGGGAACTTTTAAAATGTACATGTTGGGAGCTGCCATAGCTGTGATTCATCAGCATGTGTTAGAGACTGACGGTGTTGTGGAGGATGATGCCGACAACCACCGCAGGCCTCGGAGGAGAAGGAGAGTGTTCAGACCAAGGGTAACCTACCAGGGGCTACATGACCTGGAGATAGTAGAGCATTACAGGGTGGACAGGGACATCTTACAGCAAATAGTGGAGCTGTGCCGGCCACCCCTGAGAACCAGAAACAACAGAGGGGAACCCATCCCAGTGGACATGAAGGTATTGGTAAGCCTGCGAATACTGGCCACAGGTACCTTTCAAAGGCCAACTGGAGATATAATGGGTATCTCACAGGCATCAGCATCCAGGGTACTACACCAGTTCCTGGATGCCATGTTACCACATGCCAATGAGCAGATATACTTCCCCCGAACTCAGGAGGAGTTGGCCAGCAATATGCGCCACTTCAACCATGTGGCACACTACCCGGAGGTACTGGGTGCGATAGACTGCATGCAAATACAAATCAAGTCACCACCTGGTGAGCATGGTAGGTGCTACATAAACCGCAAGGGATTCCACTCCATCAACTGCCAGGTCATGTGCAATGCCCAAGGCATTATCATGGATGTGTGTGCTGACAGCCCTGGAAGCTACCATGACTCCCATATCTGGCATGCCTCACAGCTGTATCAGGTATTTGTCAGGGGGGACATCCCACATGGCCATCTTGTGGGGGATGCTGGCTATGCACTGGAGCCGTGGATGATGACTCCCATCAGAAATGCACACACACCCATGCAAGAACACCATAATGAGGCACACGCACAAACCAGAATCATCATAGAGCGTGTGTTCGGGATGCTGAAATCACGGTTCTGGTGCTTGGATACATCTGGTGGAGCCTTGCAGTACTCTCCAGGCACGTGTGCCCACATCGTCATAGTATGTGCCATGCTACATAATAAGATCCTGCGGAAGCAGCTGCAGCAGGGACAAAATGGTGAAGGCCCTCATAGCCCACCGCAATTGCCAAGGCCATTACAGGCACAGAGGGATTCAGACCATGAACACACTGTGCCAGCCCCAGTAGGCAGATGGAGGCATGCCCAATATGCCTACGCCTTGGCAAAGAGGGAACGTATAGCACATACTCTGACAGTGTAGGCCCCTACGGACTGACACCTCTCCACCTGCACACACAGTAAAATGGATGGCACACAAACATGACCACCTGTAAATTGTAATGTATAGGTGGCCCAATGTGTGACTCCTACATAGGCAGCCCTCAAACATTGTAAACACAACAGCTAGTGGAACACGGAATGCCAACACCTGAACAGTACATGACCCTTACAGCATATGGTGGTGCTGTGTGCCTGTCACGTTCCCCGCCAGATATGTATATATATATATATATATATATATATATATATATATATATATATATATATATATATATATTTAGATATAGATATATATGTACACATATGCATATATATATAATACAGATAGAAAGGGCAATAGAGTGATATATGTTGATATAGATGGATTCAGCGATATCTGCAAATATAATAGATAGTTCAACGACATTCATAACACCTTGGAGGTACAAATAAATAGGATACCGCCAACTATGGAATGTGTAACATACCGACATGCGTAACCACGAGGCTGAAAGACCGATAGAACACAGTACCGGAACAGTACAGCCGCGAGTAATAGTATGATGATATGAAGGGACATTTAGTCACTGCTGCCAGTGTTGCAGTCCACGTAGGTACTGTGTTCAACTGTGTTTGTGAGTGCCATAATCTGTGTAAGTGTGCGTTGAGGGTGCCGTGTGCATCTCCATGTGACTGTAATGTGTGTGTGTGTCCGCAACATGTGTTTGTTAGTGCCAAGTCAGAGGCAGATCAGTACGGTAGGTGCGGGTATAGCTAGCCGTAGGCATACGGTTACTACCTGTCCCACAGTAGGAGGGACAGCCCCACCCTGGGCAGGTGTGTCCTGACATAAAACAGTACAAAGGGCAAATGTCCGAGATGGTAGGACATTAATATATCCCATATATAATGTAATAGTTGTATTTAATAGTTATGCCTGTATGTAAGAAACATAAATGTTACATGCAATATGATAAGTAACCAAAGTCCCACAATAATAGGTATGTATTGAGGATAAAAGTATGAGCTAACCTGTGTACTGACTGTGGCTACGTGTTGGCCTGTAAACACCGCTGTGTGTCCGGGACAGTGTCCAACAATGACCATATGAAAAGGTGGCAACCCATGGCAAACAGGCTCTTTTACCAACACAACTGCAATGACTGCAAATATCTGGGACAGAAACACAAGGGATAGCTGTCACTTACACATATCCCTTGATATATCGCTGCAATTCCGGAGGTATACAAGTAGCAAGCTTACCTGCAGACGATATAGAAACCAATTAACAATGGCTCAACATACAATCCCGTAACATAAGTCTACTAACTGTTAGCTCTCTAATTAGGGACGGAGCCCACACACATATATATGGATTATGTAGAAATGCAAGGCCCACAAACCTGTATATGCTACATACACCCACCGACATCCCCCACACTAGAAACTAAAGCAATACAGACTGTAATAGCAACACAAACATCCAGTCAGTCAATTAGATCTGCAGAACCCTCAACATACCGTGTGAGAGACACAATTAAAGGCGTCATGCAAAATTGCAGGCGTTGTATAATGGAACAAACAGCCATGTTACAGGTTTTGTTTGCAATACTCCATTATCAGACGTTGGGATGACAGGTACACCCACATGTTGAAGCAAATACTCTACCTGTCACACACAATCCACGGGGGACATGAATCCAAAGTATACTTGTCTCCATGCATAGCAGTTGCAATTACACATAACAAAACACAATACAGACCGTCTCCCCGAAGGTAGGGCAAATAGGCAACGCCCAAGTGGAGAATTCAATTATACCCCACTGTTGCCGCGTATTAGCGAATGGAGTAGCTGCACAGCTGATATGCAAGTAATTAGTCACTCAGGAACACCAATTGGCGGGATGAATCCACATGTTACAGGTATCGACGTATATAAGGATGACTTGCCAGACATTCAAACCGTATGCTCATACCGAATACTAGTTGAAACACTGTGAGAGAGATAGAAACGAAACACCGTAACGATAACAAGGTATGTAGAACACCCGATATGTAAGGTTATGTATAGCATGATCTGTATTAATTAGTTTTACTGTATGTATAGCCTGGTTTGCATTAATTAAACGTGTCCGCAATGCATAAAGTGGGGAAAGGTATTTATGTAGTGATGTCTTGCTGAGCATACTAGCGCTTGTAGAAACTGTGCGTCCAGCAGTGGGACACAAGGTACACAGCACAGACACCACAAGGGATGCTACATGAGGGCGTTAAACAGAACAATTCCATACAACCCGCCGTCAGTGGTAGGGTATGTCCAACAAGGACGTGCCATAGCAGGGGATAGTATATGTTGATATACTGTCACAGCACGCATGTGTATGGGCATATAACATTAATGACATATCTAAGGTGGTCCCGCTGTGCAAGTATGCTTTGCATTATGGGATACTATGTGAAATATGTGTAATGTATAGTATTGTAGGTAGATATGACAGATATTCTACACAGCATAACAGGCATATAATGCATACCACAGGTATCGTCTATTGGCATGTACAATAACAGGATACATATGGCTTGTAGGCATGGGACATTGTAATAGCATGATAGCTAATCTAAATGGAAGGGCTACCAAGTAACCATGCACAAAGGACATGTAATAGCTTCACAGGTGCATAGTGGGGTACTATGCAGTCTGGCATGTCCATGTGTAAGCACAACTACAGTGTTCACACTAGTGGCACCTCTCTAGGGTAGTGTCCTGTGAATAGCAGAGCCATGTGTCACTTGCACCTCTGCACAGTACAGCCACTGCAGTGATCCCAGAACTAAGTGTGTCTCCCAACCACCAAGGGAGGTATCACATGAACAGTGCTACTGAGTGTCCCTGCGTGATGTACATAGGACTTATGTTCCAAAGCATGGTGAGTGTCCGGTTTGGGAATGTAACCCTCAAACACATCCCACTCATTGTGGTGTGTGTGCACATATCCATGAGCATGTTGCTCACAGTGGCTTTTGCTTATGTCGCGTATGAGGAGTATATCCATTAATAATGTTGTGGACATGGGCCCTGTCTGATCAGCAGAGGTCACCCCTGAGTATGTAGTATGCAAATGTGTACAGATGTGGTGCCTGTAGTGCAGCCGCATACTTAAACTGTTGGAGCTCAGTAAATGTCATGGCGTGTTAATGTTGTGGTATGTAAAGTTGTAGCTGTTGTGTAAGGTACACCCTAAATGGGGTGGTGTACCCTTGAATGTGTGCAGATGTCTTGAGTTCAGAGGTACAATGGGTGCCTATGTACCAGCTACACACCCAGTACAGATAGGTGTGGCCACGTAGAAGGATATCCATGCCACAGTGGCAATATGGTAACCACAGGAGTGGGTGCGACATATGTGTGTACTGCAAACATGTACAATGTGATATGTATGTAGGGGACTACCACCCATGTGATAGTCAGTGGGTGAATGGTGTAATGCAAAGGTGATGTTCATGCACCTTGTGTCATGCAGCTTGATGCCATGATAGTCATATCATGTATCTGTCACAGCGACACCCGTATGGATGGAGTCAGTATCAGCTGGTGGAGCAATCATGGCACTTTGTATGCACGGGTTTGAAAGCTAGGCAGGGAAAGTCCCCTGTGCTAGCCTGTACCGCAGGGAAGCATATACTGAACATGAGGACTGTAGTATGCCAAATGTACCTGACATGTCGTAGGTACTATGGTATGCTGGCCTCACTGTGTGTGTCCTGTCCATGAGCCACATTGCATAACATCCTGAGACATAGGGCACGATGTGCAGGTGGATGTGTATGTTGTCAATACCAGAATGGAGAATGGTGCTGAAAGGCAATGAGAGGACAATGTAGGATGTGTGGACTCCCGTACCATCAGCAACTGCCCTGGTAACTGTATGAAAGGAGTCTACCATGTGTAGGGGCCTTGCTCTGGCCCTAACAAGCCCAACCCGGGTGGCAGCAAAGGACGGGAGCCCAACAATGTCTCTGTGAATGACGTCCTTGATGATGTACCCCATAGCCATGCAGAACAGTTCAGTCAGGTGTGTAGGACTGTAGCCCCACTTGTGCATTGTGGTGCCACCTGTGTGTAGTGTGATAAATGCTGCTGTGTGCCATTCAGGGCTACAATGTCTGAAACAAGGCTATTACTGAATATGGTGGCCTAGTGGGGAGACATGTCATTCAGAGGTTGGTGGACTTCACAGCCTGGGATGTTGGAAGGTGACATGGGGCCAGTGTCCCAGGACATATAGAGTGCAGGTCAGTACTGTATAGGTGTGACCACAGGGACACCACAATGTTCCTGTATGGATTGCGGCCCTGTAGTGAGTGAGAGGGTGTAATGTTAGCATTGAATCCATCCTCCAGCATGTTGCCAACATCACCTGGGTCTGTAATGTTCCTGAGTGACTGTTGTATGTGACAGCAGATGTGGGTGTTGCCATCGACTACTGACATACCACCATAATGCCTGGTGGTACACCCCGGAATGTGTCGCAGTCATGTTTATGTAGCTAGTCTTGGAGTATGTGATGAGGGACCCTGTGGCCCTACCACGGCTGACCAGTGAGCCACCCCACCCATGGGAATGTACACCACTGTGCAACAGCCTACACCTGTTGTTGTACATCATATGTCCATGGAACATGATCACCAGAGTGGCGTCTGTTATCTGGTGTGTACCATCATGGCTCTGTGTGGAATAGCATGATCCATGCAGTTGTGTACATGCTAATGAAGTGCACTGGGGTATGTGTCAGCATTTGTATGTGCATTGTCCATCTGCACGGGTGTCATGACGTTAACAACCGCTGTCAGCAGACGTCTGTAGTAGGTGTTGTAGTACTCATGTACTGTGTATGCTGTGATGGGTGTGGTGCCGGGATGTGGCTAACAAGGTTGATTAGCATATGTTCGGAATCCAATGAGGGGATAATCCCAGGTGTGTAACACCAGTCACATGGTGGTAGTGTTCATGTCAAGGTTAATGTAGGTCTTGGAGGTGGTGTGTATGGATTGATCCAGCAGAGCGGAGGTTATGACTCATGGATGTGTCGGTACATGAGTGGCTATCCCAGTTAAGTGTGGGGTAGTGTCAGTCACACATCAGTAGTAGCTGTCTGAGGCCCACTGTCCAATATACCAACAAATAAGGTATGTTAACCGTGGAGTATGATGTTGACTCTGTAGTTTGTTACAATGTGTATAGCGGTCCCGGACACAGTTAGTTGCACGTGGAGCACCTCTGATGCATTGTGCTAAGTAACTAGCCAGGATGTGTGCACAACATAGTGGGATATGGGAACCCCTCAGCTGTGGGTGTGCTGGTCCAGGTATGTGCCTGAAAGGTATGGTCTGTCTATAACCTGTCATTGCAGGTGTGCTCTGCAGAGTCTAGAGGCAGGTCCCAGTCACTGCAGAGATGTTTGAGTGGTGCATTATAAGGTGTGCCTTGCCTGCGTTTATCACAGAGGAAGATGCAAGCATTGTGTCACATGACCCCATGTCGTGCTTGCCAGTTGCCGTTCTGCCGGTGACAGTTATTGGAAACTGTGCAAGACAGGCAGTATAGAAGCAGCAAGAGCCTTACATGTGAGCTGTACTCCCAGGGCTGACAGGTGCAAGTCATCTGTGCCACAGCATTGTGTTTGACCAGGTCAGTCAAAGCGGACAGATACCAGATGCCTGTGGAATGACAATAGGAGCATAGGCAACTGTTGAAGTGACACAGTCGGTCACTGTACAGTGGTATCATGTCCGGGCAAATGCAAAATGCTCCCCAGGGCTTGGCCCACACCCTCAGGGCTATAAGACTGGTGAGCTATTGCATGTCCCTGCACACGTAGTCTGTGAAGTGGCATCACAGGGCAGTCACACTAACATGGAGAATGACAGTCACATCGTACCTGGTGAGGTGTGGCATGGGTGCATAGGTTATGTTGCAGAAGCAGTTACCCGACAGCAAGATGTAAGTGACTATCGCCTTGTGTAGCCTGCTGTGTGGAACTGCAGTGTGACTCCCTACAGAGTCACCTATGACTGGTGTGTTGTGAATGTTATAACTCCCTATTGGCTATATGTGATGGGCACACATGAGTCTGTGGGCTATAAGTTGGTGATGTTGTCTTCATGATGGGGGCTACCTCTGGTGCCTACGCTGAGTATGGAGACGTACTGCACAAGTTGTCCTCCTAGGTGTGGCCAGTGGTGTAGATCATGTGAGACTATGTGATCCCCAAATGACTGTCAGGTGCAGTCAGGGTTGGTGACAGCATTACCCCCAGCCATAGCTGTCAACCTCCTGTCCCCAAAATGAGGAACATTAGCCCTCATAATGTGTGACAAATGGGCAAAACGTGGAACACTTACAACTGGCTTACTAACAGCTTCAACTAGGAAGGGCATATGATGGCTAAAATAGGCTGGTTTTACGTATAAAAAAGATATTCTAATGAATTAATATGATTCCCATCTATTTAGCCATGGCTAGCAGGTAAACAATTTCCAACAATGAATGTGTGACAGACCCTTTCAATGTGGAACCTTGAGGAACATGCACCTTTTAAGACCCCAAATGAGGTACGTTCCTCGTAATGAGGTACACTTGAGAGCTATGCCCCCAGCACGGCTGCAGAAGTGCATCCCCCACAGGCTGTAGTGTCGTATGTTGGGAGGTGAGCATTGAATGTGTATGTGAGACAATTGCTCTATTGCCACATGTAAGACATATCCCTCATATAGACAGGCAGTAGCACTGGTACGTGACAGTTGGACATGCCTGTATATACAACCATGTCCCACAGGATATGTGCGTTACTTGTGTACAACAGCTGTTGTACCATAAGCAAGCTGAGAAGTGTAGGACAGCCAGTGTACCTGTGGGAAATGGTGTGGAATGGGTGCTATAGTAATCAGTAGCTCATGACATGCTCACAAGTTCTGAACAAGTGCCTAGCATGACCATACAATACAGATAGGGTGCTGGATAATATCAACCCACAAGTGGTGATGACAATCATTTTGGGTGGCACCGCACTATAACCCTGCTGAGTATGGTGTGCATGTCCATGAACCATTATCACTGTAGATGTTAGCAGTACAGATGTACAAGACAGCACGGATGTTTGATTACAAATATCTTTGTATGTCACAGGAGTGTTCCACCAGTGGCCTGTTGACAGACTCACAACTACAAAAGGTGCAAGAGTGACATGTGCACATCGCACCAGTGCCAGCTACAGTAGAACAGGGTTAATGTGTTGTACCCCACCCTCATTGTAGCCCATACCACACGGACAAATGTTAGGCATCTGTGTATGTAAGGCTGTGAATGGCCATGACCTATCAGTATAGCTGTGTCAGTGTTGTGAACAACATACAGAATAGGCTGTGTGGGTGAGGTGTTTGACATATGTGCACAGTCTGATGGATGATACCAGCATTGTCACCACTAGGCGAACATCCCTGTACCCATAAACTACTACCTAGGCTGTGGTCAACATTATGGACACTGTGTAAGGGATGGTGCTGTGCAGTGCACCCCCTGAATTGGTGACGTCTCCAGGCCCCTGAAGTAGTCATATGAGGTACCCATGTCATGTCAGGGTGCCATCCATGAGCACGGAGATCACTGGACAGGCATATACAGCACTGTGGTGACCAATATTGGATCACATACCACCTTTAAGGGGTAATGGCTATGCATGGATATGCGATACCAGCCTTCACAATCCTCACCTCCACTATGCAGCATGCTGTCTACCTTGCAGAAAGACATTTGCTACACCATGATGATGGACATGCTACATGTCCATATCCTGATCTATAAGACATATGTCATGGACAGCCACCGTCCTAATGCTAGGATCGCCACAGGCTGGACAGATCCCTGTGCAATATATGTGACATACTCCCGCCATACCATGCAACCCTGTCCATCAAAGCTGCACATGTCATCCCAGTCATACATGGTGTGATGGTCACATGGTAGATGTACTATCAACTGACTGGATCAGTAATGTGGCACTGATGCACCTTGCAGTGGCATAATGGCTGTCTGTTACAGCTTGGAAACCATGCCTGCACATGCTAGGGTTGATAACCATCCCTGCAAATGTCGTCTGACTAGCCATTGTCCCATGTCTATCACATGTGCAATACAGGCGATCCATGGCAGGATGTTGAACAGTTGTACAATGCTGTGTAGATGTATATGGCAAAACACATGCATGTACAGGTGTCCATGTGTATGTGTGCATTGTCATTGCTCAAGTCCATTACGGCTGTGTCTGTGTTGATATGTGACATATACACAGCATCCAGGTCAACAGCATTACCGAGGACACATCCAGGCATGTGCAGATAGGTAAGAACACAAGTGCAGGCAAATAGACATGCCCACAGTAAGACAGCATTTACATGGAGTATGAACACTGTAATGAGGTGACACACATATATGGTGATGATATCCAATGCATAATGTGTGTGGCGTGTGTGACATAAACACGTCAGTCATGTCAGTGTCATGATGCTTTGCAAAGATAACTGTGCAGATGTAGTAGATGTCATAGAAATGTATGTGCAGCAGTATCTCTGTACATCTCTGAAACTGTGACCTGTCACCATCATTATGTCTTACAGATAATGCCCCATACACACCTCCGAGCATACAGCCGCCAGGAGGATGATGTCCTCATCCCACAGCTCCATGACAACTATGACTTGTTGTTCAGCCATGTGCCACAGCATGCCCAGCAGCGGGATGACCTGTGGCAGGATCTACGCAGGAGGGTGAACGATGTGGGTGGCCATAACCACACCTACCAGCAGGTGCGCAGACACTGCACGGACTTGATATGACATGCAAAACAGCGTGCCACTGCAATCGCCAGGGAACAAGGTGGAACAGGTGGTGGGCCACCAACCCAGCCCCCACTCACACACACCGAGGAGCTACTGGCCAGTCTGGGGACACCCAGGGAACAGCATCCACAAACACTAGCTGCCATCTTGGAGGTGGGTGTCTCCCAACCAATGAGCCTGGAGTTGCCTGGTAAGTCAGTACTGCACATATGGCTATTATATCCCATTTAGTTGCATTTGTCACTGTACATTATGTAAAGTAACAACATATGCAAGGTATGTGGACATACATGCTGCATACTACAGTATGCCACGCTGTATATGCACGCATGTGCATACTATATGCTATTACACAGGTGAATGTGTTCACATGCACAGTGCAACCTGTGGCTGTCATACAGTCATGGATAATGTTCATACTGCTATGTCACCCCTATACAGGTACCTCTGGCGTGCCGCACAGACATGAGTCCATTGCAGGTGAGACTGTCATCAGTATCAGGCATGTTACAGTGTAGATCTATTTGCCATGTGGCCAGTTAACACTTGCACACCTGATGTTTGTTCCAGTCACGATATGCAGGTCGCATCACTCATCATTCACACAGGCCACCCATGTGCAATATATACAAACTAAATGATACACCGACTTGAAACCACAGTACTTGTCATTGCGACATGTGTGGTCAGCTGTGCATACAACGGTGGAGGTGTTCTACAATGGAGGCATATTTAGTATGCATTGGAACAACATGTGTGGTACGCACACAGTGCCACACAGTGAGCTGTGATACGGGCAGCCCACAGGTGTCACCATTGTGTCATATGCCCCTGCATTGGGTGCACACATTGTGATGTGCCACCTGACATGTCACAGACACATAGTGTTCTGTCTGCAATATTGTCACACTATCGCATGACCTATACCCCACATACCAAACATACAACCCGTTGTCTGCATAGCCCTGTGGATTGTGACATATCTGACATCTATGGGTGTATGTCATATGGGACAACACAGACATGTGAGATAGATGGCCATCACACACATTTGGCCAACACATGTGCACACATGGCCATGGGGGATGGCCAGAGACATGTAGCCACACAATACATGAGATGTGTATACACCCTGTTGCACATTGTCCACACATGGTCCAATTATAGCCTTAGTTGACTGATTATACAGTTGATGTGGTACACTGGACATCCTAAAAGCCTGTGCACAGCTACTGGAGGTGTCACTGAAGTCTACCATATACAATCTGTTGAACATCATGACTGTGTTGCAGTTATGGCTATGCAATGTGTACATATTATGCATTCTACAGCAACATAGATGCCTCATGATGCCATGCAATGGCACAGTGTCTGTACTTCACACTGTATAGCAATGTAGATGGCTCACACTACCCTCCCATTCTCATGCACATTTGCTAAACATGCATTCTATCTGTAAGGCATACACACAACACTGCAATGTGAAGCCCATTATGATGCTGTACATGTGTCAGGACACCATTGTGTCAGACATGTATGCATGTTAATGCACATGTCAGCAGATTACATGTCAAGGTCACATCAGCCATGTGTACTGTTATCCTGTTCTGGGCCACATGGTGTATCACGGGGATGCATGCATACTACCATGATTGTGTGAACTGCATGGCTACTGATATGACACCTGCTTGCTGTAGTGTGCACCCCAGGGAGGTATGGTTACTAACACTATTAATGTCTGAGCTGCATGTCCTCTGCTGTATCACAGGCATGCTGCATGCCATCTGACAAATCACATGCATGGTGTGTCTGTGTGTGCCTGTGTGTGTGTGTGTGTGTGTGTGTGTGTGTGTGTGTGTGTGTGTGTGTGTGTGTGTGTGTGTGTGTGTGTGTGTGTGTGTGTCTGTGTGTGTGTGTGTGTGTGTGTGTGTGTGTGTGTGTGTGTGTGTGTGTGTGTCTGTGTGTGTGTGTCTGTGTGTGTGTGTGTGTGTGTGTGTGTGTGTGTGTGTGTGTGTGTGTGTGTGTGTGTGTGTGTGTCTGTGTGTGTGTGTGTGTCTGTGTCTGTGTCTATTGTACTTTACAGTATTTCTTTGCATTCACAGGTGATGTAGGTGCGTTAACCTCCTGCGGTCCATCTGATGTTAGTGTCCCCACAGATACTAGCGGTGATGAACATATGCATGAGGTACAGGCAGGGTTGTCAGGGGCTGAATCTGTGCCAATGGTTACCATCCCAGCTATGTCCCCCTCTTCCCCGCACACAGTTCTGCTGCCAACACATACCGCATCACCAGTGGCCATAGAGGAAGGACAGTCAGCGTCTGTTAGCGTGGAACAGGAATGTGTGGTGGCTACAGAAGGTGTGTCTACACACCATGGTGTCAGTGTAATGACTGCAAATGTGCCACACAGGCATTTGGCCGGTGCTGCTCGTAGGAGGACCTCTGGCAGACATGCACCTGCAGGACAGAGCGAAGCAGCTGGTATCACCAGAAGCATGTTCCAGACTGTAATAGCGGCACAGGCACGTGCTGAATGGCAGAACAGAGAAGAGCAGAGGCTGCAGAGGGCTGCTATCCATACCCTAAATGACAACATCCAGGCATTGGCAAATGCTCAACAGCAGATTGCTGATGTTCTGGATAGGCGATTGGGTGAAATGGTCAGAATCCTTGACCGAGGCATGGCAATCCACGAGCGGGAGCTGTCTGTGCTGGAACATCTGGTAGGAGTGAGGCATAGGCCATGTGGACGTAGGCCAGCGACACCACCTAGTGTAGGTCAACGTGAGCTTGCCACCTCACATGCCCGCTCCCATAGTGCCGGTAGCAGTAGCAGTGCAGCTGGTGCTGCGCTGTCAACACCAGGACACAGCAGGTCATGTGGACGTGGCCCTGGACGTTCTCAGTGGGGACACGGTTCCAGCAGACATGTGTCGTCGGACAGTAGCCACTCTGTACCACCACCTGGTAGTGCCCGTGCAACCCCAGGCAGGCACAGGTCACGTGGCCGTGGACCGACACAGTGAGCTGTACAACCTGGTCTGTACAATCTGGGGCTGTCAATTATACCCCGTGTAGGCCTCACAAATGGCATTACTGTGTACACACATACACGCACACAGCAAACACAACTGTAGGGCTCCACAACATCCACATGCATTCTGAACAGACATGTCCAATCAACTCACCGGCCCTTACACACACACATGATGTTATCCATTGGTGCAGCCTATGCCCCTGGCAAACATATCACCCTGTGCATATGATGAAGCCTGTGCCGCATCCCTGTCATCCACACCATCGGTGCAGGGTTATGCACAAATATTCTGATGCACAGGGTGAACAGAATAGTGAGAGGTGTATGTGATATTACCTGTGTATGCATAGTGAGGGATGTGTATGTTGCAGTGGTTGTGTGTGAATACTGAAAGATGTGTATGTGACATAGGTTGTGTACTGTCGACATGCACCGGTCATACCATGTAGTGCAGATGCAGCATGCATTGTGATGTGTTCACGGTATGTGTCTCGGTTACATCTGTAGCACCATGTTGGTTGTGATACCCTGGTTCCCTCCTATGGTGTACTTGCATGTGCCTACAGGTAGCAGTGTTTGCAGTCCCCCACGTGTAACTGTGGATTACTCACAGCTACTTCTGGCAATATCAGCATGCTACATGTACCCTCAACCTGACTGTTGGAAACACCAACATGACACAGATGTCTGCACATATACTGCACCTGATGCATGTGGTCAGTGCCATAGGCTACACTGAACAGAGACGTGACATACACAGCAGGACACATTACAGGTATGGTGACATGGTGCAGGGGTTGTACACAGCGGTCTGGCCAATGATGATGTGAGGTGTCACTTGGTAGCTGGAGGCCAAACTGTGCAGCAGTAGGACCCTGTAACAGTACGGGAACATGGCCACATTCACAGGGTGTACACCACTATAACGCACACCCCATAGTGTTCAGGTGGGGACCCTTGCCTATGTGGTCATCACCCTCACAGTACTATGCACCCACACGATGTGTCACAGAGAAAGACCATGCACAGGTAGCCAGTATGGCTGGGACCTATGGCATCAACAGGGTAGTGCACTGCATCACCATTACGGGTTAGTCACCACGTGGGGTTAGTGATCATTTCTCACTATATATTAGCATACACCCTCACACCAAGCACCAGACATACATACAGACACACACACACTGTGGTGACCACACATGTGTATACGGACAGCCGACATGTGTGATGCACCACACCGGCCGACGTCATGCTTCCCACACTGATGTATGTACAGATCTCTACAATGGTGTACAGGGATGTGTAACAACTGGGACATATTCCCCGCAATATGTGGCATCTCTGGTCACACATTTGGACACACATGGCAGTGCTGGGAATGATACACCTGCCATATGATGACACGTTTGATAGACATGCATCGGTATTGATTGCATTATGTGTACCAACACTATATCTGGCAAATGTGCTGCTATATGCACACGGGAGGTTGTAGGTGTTACAGGTGCCATGTGACATATAGTTGGTAACACCTGACCACTGTGTATGCATTATGTCAGCACCATCACGTAACAGCGACATAGCATACTGTTTGCAAATGGCATAATAGGATGGTGTGTGACACAACTGTGAGCCACCCCCTGCACACATACATCTACACAGGTGGTTCACCACTTTATGTACACACATCCCTCCATACGTGCTGTTTGTATGTCACCGTATACAGGTGTCAATGATGGGTCTGCATTGCGACTGCATGTCGTAGTTAGATGCAACTATGTCACGGACATCGGCCACTGCACATGCATGGTTGCTGCATGCACAGTACAGATGTCACATGTGTCTCCTGTTGCCATGTTTGTATGCATTGCTATTGTTGGACATGTGTGTTGACATACATAACACATGGACTGTGGTATGATATCATGGGTGTCACAGGCGACCAGTACAAGGGTATGTGTCCCGGTCAACATTGCTACCCCCTGTAGTGTGAGCATTCAACAGACGTGGACCCACCTTTCATTTGCGTGTGTAGCATTGATTAGGCCACTGTTATGCACGAGGTACATCAAAGGCTATGTATGTATGTGTTGTGTGTGCAGTCCATGCACACATCCACACAATCACATGTATGACATATCCAGCCGTGTGTTCATTGGTGTACAGCAACAGTCATGTGTCACAGCTGTGTAAGGGCTGTGGTATGTCTTGAGCTGACCTGTTCATGTATACTGGTATCATTGCAATGCATAACACCTGTTGGATCCCTGTTGGTACATGTGTACTCTGCACAGCTGGTGTACACCTCTGTACAGCCCAGTGGTCATGTGTCACATGGTGTTGTGGTACTGTAAGGCTGTGTAGTGCTGCACCGACGACATGGTGATGACTTGACAGCTACAGTGTACACTGCAGTGTGTACATGTGTGACCTGCAACTGTGTCAGCTGTGATGGCAGCTGTGTGTGTACAGGTCACTGCATGTGTGACCACCCTCTGCGTGAGGACAGTTATACCTTACTGTGCCCTTCTGTACTGTGCCCTTCTGTGTGTACACTCTATCTGCATGCACGACAGGCCTTTGCAACAGCTAAGTGTGTGAGCATGCCCAGTATGCTGTTGCGTAGATGGACACACAGTACAGTCCATGTATGCAGTTGTGTAGATGGACACACGGTACAGTCCAAACTGAGACCTTCCGTGTTTACACTCCATCTGCATGCAAGACGGCCCTTTGCAACAGCTAAGTGTGTGAGCATGCCCAGTACGCCGTTGTGTAGTTCGACACACAGTACAGTCCGAACTGACATATATTACCAGGTGTGCGGCCATGGCCAGTGACACCTTGTGTCGGTGATGTCCCTCTGTGCATGGGCATGGCCGTTGACATCCTGTATTGCCATGGTGGTCATCCAGTCAACAGATTTCCATCTTCAACGTCAGGACGGATGCCTACTGAGTACACACTGGGTGACTATCTGGAAGGGTGTACTGTCTGTGGTGCGTACTGTGTCTATGTATTGTTGTTGTAGTGCTCCATACATGTATAGTTGCCCCGAGTACACCATTGCCGTGTGGTTGTATACGTCTACCATGGGACAGTACTATGTCTGATCGTACACTCTCTATACAATCCCTACCGGCGTCCTGGCATTTGCGGATGTTGACACGCGCCTAGAAGAATGCCTGTGGGACTGCTGTGTTTAGTAATCTCGGTAGCGCATTCTATAAATGCGTCATGCTGTAGTGTGATAGGGTAGTTAGGTGTAAGTTCGATTCCCAGCCCTGCCAAGTGTGTGTGTGTGTGTGGCATGCTCCTGTCCACCTGGGGACTCAGGTTATGCTTTTAGACGCTTCAAACCACAGATATATCCTGCTGACGTCTTTGCCTTTGCGGATGTCAACACGCACCTAGAAGGATGCCTGTGGGACTGCTGTGTTTAGTAATCTCAGTAGCGTGTTCTGTAAATGCGTCATGCTGTAGTGTGATAGGGTAGTTAGGTGTAAGTTCGATTCCCAGCCCTGCCAAGTGTGTGTGTGTGTGTGTGTGTGTGTGTGTGTGTGTGTGTGTGTGTGTGTGTGTGTGTGTGTGCGCATGCTCCCTTCCGCCTGGGGACTCAGGTTATGCTTTTAGACGCTTCGCACCACAGATATATCCTGCTGACGTCTTTGCCTTTGCGGATGTTGACACGCACCTAATAGAATGCCTGTGGGTCTGCTGTGTTTAGCAATCTCGGTAGTGCGTTCTGTAAATGCATCATGCTGTAGTGTGATAGGGTAGTTAGGTGTAAGTTTGATTCCCAGCCCTGCCAAGTGTGTGTGTGTGTGTGTGTGTGTGTGTGTGTGTGTGTGTGTGTGTGTGTGTGTGTGCATGCTCCCGTCTGCCTGGAGACTCAGGTTATGCTTTTAGATGCTTCACACCACAGATATATCCTGCTGACGTCATTGCCTTTGCGGATGTTGACACGCACCTAGAAGAATGCCTGTGGGTCTGCTGTGTTTAGTAATCTCGGTAGCGCGTTCTGTAAATGCATCATGCTGTAGTGTGATAGGGAAGTTAGGTGTAAGTTCAATTCCCAGCCCTGCCAAGTGTGTGTGTGTGTGCATGCTCCCGTCCGCCTGGGGACTCAGGTTATGCTTTTAGATGCTTCGCACCACAGATATATCCTGCTGACGTCTTTGCCTTTGCGGATGTCGACACGCACCTAGAAGGATGCCTGTGGGACTGCTGTGTTTAGTAATCTCGGTAGCGCGTTCTGTAAATGCGTCATGCTGTAGTGTGATAAGGTAGTTAGGTGTAAGTTCGATTCCCAGCCCTGCCAAGTGTGTGTGTTTCCAGCGGCATGACAACAGTACATTGCTTTTACAGTATTCACTCACCATAACATCTGTGCGGCGTCTTTGCCTTTGATGCCACTGTCTACAGGCTAGACGTATGCCTGTGTGATTTCCGTGATCTACTACTCACGGTTGCACGTTCTGTCACTGCATAATGCTGTTGTGTGGTACAGTGGTTACGTTCGTGTTCTGCTCACAACCCTGCCACGTGTGTGTGTGTGTGTGTGTGTGTGTGTGTGTGTGTGTGTGTGTGTGTGTGTGTGTGTGTCTGTGTGTTTATGTCTGTATCTCTCTCTCTCTCTCTATATATATATATATATATATATATACATATATATATATATATATATATATATATATATATATATATATATATATATATATATATATATATTTTCTGCCCATAACTCTGCTCTTGCATGGACAGCTGACTGTTTCATGTATCGCATATTTGCATAGCTTTCACATACCAATGGGGTATGTTGCAAATCCCAACATTGTCCGTGCAACATTCGTGTTACGGGCAGTGTTACACACCCTTACAGGTGTTTGCTGTCTAGCTTGGCAGACATCTATCCTTGCTGTACTCTCACTCTACTCGTACACGCCAGAGGCTTCATGTATCATGGCCTAGTTTTGCTGTGTGTATGTCTATTTGTGCTGTGTGCACGGCTGTGGGTATGTCCCACTATCATCATTTGTAAAGGTGACAGCCCTATAATTACTTCATGTAGACTGCTGTGTCATTTGACATGTCAGCACATACCTGCAGACAGTACTGAATGTCCTACTGCAGCGCTTTTCATACCTTCTGCATTATCTTGCAGTCGATAATGCTGTTTCCTCACACATGTATCTGTTTCTGATCATACCACTCCACCTCCTAGAGCAAACATCTG
Source organism: Protopterus annectens (assembly GCF_019279795.1). NCBI lineage: Eukaryota > Metazoa > Chordata > Ceratodontiformes > Protopteridae > Protopterus > Protopterus annectens. The sequence goes on along the minus strand of NC_056728.1, from coordinate 1,063,693,199 downwards.
GACAAAGCCTTAACTGATAGTGGGACACATAGGGACAGTATTTACATATTGCTCTTACAAACATAGATAGTTGACACAATAATAGGTTTTGCATTAGTATGACTTTTCTGACGGATTTGGTGTCTTAAACTCACATGTTTGTCATTATTTCATGACTTCAGTTCTCAGGAATTTGCCAGAATGGTACTGATTTTACGTGGAACACACCAAGCATATGAGGCAGAACTCTGCACATTCTGCGTAAATCTGTCCACCAATACACACACTGTATGGCGGCATCACAGGCCACATGCCATTACATTTATATTGCAGGACACACCCACCCAGAGGGTTGTATTCCTCACACAGGCCAACAGCTGCTTATCCACACTAATTAGTCTATCATTTACCATATGTGTACACCGGTATTTGCGCTTTCCGTCAGTGGCAGAGCTCACGTACGAGTATGGGGGACTGGACATTGTAACGGTGACACTGCATGACACCCTGAGGGACACATTTCTTTTGAGTCTATTAACCTTCCACATTGACTTTCACAGGACATACGTTGTCATTCACATTTGTCGGAGTACATGCGTATGACTTGTACATGTTTTGTCATTTGTCCTGACGTCTTTCTTCTCACCTGTCCACCTAGTATCACTAGTTCTGTACATGTATTTTGGACAGGTTACCTTCATACCCCTAACCTGTACACATTATGGGTAAATGCCCTGACGTTTGACCTTTGCTCTTGTTACATTTGTCATAGTAATGTGCCTTTCTGGTAAATTACTGGCAAGGCATTACGAACTGTGCGGTTAGATAATAGTGACTGACATTTCTATGTCATGATTAGTAACACTCATAACATTCGTATTCCTGGCTACGCCAGTATTCTATCAACGTTCTGACTTTGTCTGGGGTATATCTAATATAGTCCCTATTTGTATTTCATGTACTATGCCTTAGTGCAGCTGTCTTATTCTGACAGTTTGCCAGGTATGGTTACCATCTTGGTCGTACGCATGTCCATCCATGATAATCACCTACATGACACTGATATAGGGCACTACATATTCCCACAATGGTTTACGCAATATCCAGTGGATGGTTTGCCCCATTATTGAGAATATAGGCGTGCTATACCCACATCACTCCCACAGGGCGGACCTAATAAATCTCTGCCAAACAACACCTAGGCCCATTTCTGCATACCCATGATTCCCATACCTGACACCCCTCCACAGTACCCATTACACATGTTTAATGTGAGCGGTACTAAAGTGTGGAGACACTTATATGCACTCCCCACTCTCCGGATATCAGTTCGTACGTCATACATTCTATCGACACATGTGTCATTACCCTTGCACCTGCTACTGTTGCATGTACAGCTATATCGTATTTGCTGAGGTCACTTATTTTGCGTTAATGATGGTTGACACTACATATGGATCAATTTTTGGGGTCCTGCAATGGACACCTATATGCATGTTTAAAGTGTAGAACTTGCTGGACTGTCACTTTCTGGCCAATGGTTTGGAAAGCAGCGGTTTATTCACCTTTCTTGCATGTCTGTTTGTCTACCCATATTAGCTATGCCGTGGCCTATTTATGTACATATGTCATATCTACGGGACATATGTTTGTTGTGTATACATATATACATGTACAGTCCTCATTTCATAATTTGCTTTGGTTTACATCTGTGGATTATGTGTATACTTTCCACTGTACAGATTGTCGCAGAATGTACAGCTGGTTGCCTCTTTATCTTCGGTGTGTTTTTCATAACCTTGTGTCTATCTGGCAATGTAATGGCATTTCATTAAAGACTTACGTTGGGAAATACTGGCAAGCAGTTCAGGTTACGACTGCATACCCTTCAGAGAGTCCATGCTACTGACACATCCGTTATTCTATCCACTTTCTATGTTTGTTCTGGCACATATCTGGGGTTTGTCCCTATTTGTACCGGTAGTTTACATGCCTTTGTCCGGTTTCATACTTTACGGGGTTAACAGGTTTGAGCCATGTATATCTAACGTGGGGGAAACAGCATTCATTTACTATGCTGTGAGCGGATCACACACGCACAGGCGCACTTGCATTTACATGTTGTGGGTTACATCTGTTTAATAAATGTGGGCTTGTGCGGCCTTTCATACATCTGACCGTAACACTTACTTATTTGTAGTCCGGTTTACGGACTGGTGTGAAACACACGGTTCACCTTTACGTATTTAACTGTGTGTACAGCACGAACGCATTCATTACACTTTACAGGGCTATCTGCGGTGGTCGTAGGTCAACCGGGACTGCATTCACGTTGGACGGATGCTGGAAACAGTATTCTGTTGCTGTTCTGCCTCATTGATATGCATACCCATAGTACTTAGCTACATCAACATACGCCTCACCACTTCACTTACAACACAGGCATCCATTCCCCTGCTGTGGGAAACGCGGTACTACATATTACACATTCCATATTGCCTACTGCTGTGGACCCCAGCTGCATTGTTAATCACTCTGAGGATATGCAGAACACCAGGGCATATAGTCGTATCACATACACGTTTCTGATTGTCAGGGTGTTCATGTAGTGATCTGGGTATGGGCTTGTCCGCCTGGTGAACGGAGCTTCCCTGGCCGAGTTCAAATGTCGGATGAAGCATGTGGACAGGGAGCATCTCCCCATTATGAACATTTTACCTGTACTTATAGACACATGTGTTTGGGCACCTATCAGGAGCTTATTCTGTTGGCTGTACATATTATTGGTGGGGTTGTTACGGTCCATACTCCACGGTGAAGGGGGGGGGGGTTCCCATTCACATTTGACTATTACCTGTATTCATTCATACGGGGATTATTTTCTTGGACATGTTGTGACTACAGGTATGCAGTTGTACATTACACAAATGTCATGGCTTGTTACTGTACATATGTACGGACCATACCTCTCGACCTCTTTGAGCAACAAATCTGTGCAAACCCTACATGATGGATGTAAGAGGGACACATTTTAACTAGTTTACTTACAAGCTTATAACGTTGATAGAATACTAGGTTTTGCATTGTCATGACTCTTCTGCGGGATGTGGAGTGCTATACTTAATGCTCATTATTTCGTGACATCAGTCCACACCTATTTACCGGACAGACGCAGGTTGTCGGAGGCACACAACACTATGAGCCAACACTCTGGTCATTCTGCGAATATCTGGACAGTTGAGTGATATGGTATGAACCTCTGTAATATGCTGTTGTGTTCTGGCACAGCAGTAGCTCGGAATTAGGGACAGATGTCGGGACGTGCTGGCAGACAGTTGAGTTTCAGACTTCATACTCCGGACATTAATGCCATTGTGCAAACTGTCATTCTATGATATATCTATGTTTATCCATCCACATGGATATATTCCTGCTTGCACCTGTTATACATTCTACAGATCTCACCCCTCTGAGCTCTCCATACTCCTGCTCATCTCTACCCTCCAGCTTAGCCAGACTTAGCTGACACTCACTTGACTCCCAGTATGTCATTGTTGTACATTTCTGTATTACCACTACAAACTCGGGATTTGCACTGTCTTATTATGCACATGTTATGCATGTGTATTTCCTGACTGTATGCCTTTTACTCTTGTATTTTACCTTTAACATTATGTAGCCTTTATTTCCTTGTATTGCTTGTGGAGCCTTTCTACCCGGGCCTCCACTGTTACTGGGCACTTCTTCGCCCAGTGGACTTCCCGGCTACTCAGACTGCACATACATGAATAACTTCTAACAGCTATCTTTGCATATTGTACCTGCTGTTGTACCTTTGTCTCACTTGTAGTCACGGCTCTGTCCAGATATCTAGCTCACACAGGTTGTCAGGTATGGTCGGTCATGCCGGCACACACTAGGTATCCCTCACACTTCATCAGGGTCCTCCTGTTAATGTCGGGTGTCTTCCTCACCCTTCTGCCATTTGCCACTATGCGAGTGTGCGATATATTTTCCCGCATATTTGTGTGGGGACACGTGCATCACGGGAAGGTGTTTTATCCTGGGTACTGGGTTATGCATGACCATTCAGGTCTGGACAGTGTCTTGGACCTGTACTTCACGTTCTGACTTGTGTCCAGATATGTACAGGATTGGACATCTTGTTGTCATACCCATTCTACTATTTACACAGGTTACTTATCCCGTAAGGGATATTCCAGAAATTGGACCATTCCACACAGAAACGATATCGAAATGTATTTTGGCTTTATGAAAATGTGCAGGGGGTTTAACATGCAGGGAATGCATGGTTTGCTATCCTGACACTGCCTAGGTTGACAATACCTACTACATATGCGTAGGGGTCGATATGTGCAGCTGTATCTGCAACGGACCAGTGGGCCACGTACGGGTGGATTTGGTGGACGTTCTGTTACAGGGCTGGGTTGTGTGATGTGGAGGGTATGCTGGGTAGCCCATTATGCAGCCAGGTGTGTTGCATTTGTTATGGCCAGTTCCATCAGGACCAACCTGTGGGTATGTGACGGTGACATATCTATACATTTTGATCGCACATTTACATGATACATATGTTTGTGGGATTGTGTTCTACACTATGGCCTGTCTGCTTGTCTTGCAGCTGTTTCTCCATGTGTTTGTGTTTATGTCCACTTCACCCGCTGCCCCCTCCTATACCTCTGGTTCACCTTTTCTGCATACGACACAGTATCGCCTTTGCGGTTTTACCATTACTTACCTCCCCCTCACATGCAAATTACTCACATCCGATAGCTCACTACTTTTGTTGTTGGGCCATGACACGGCCAGAGTAGCACATTGACTGCCCTACAGGTGTCAGGTACCTTTATGGTTGTGTGGACTACCCTGCCATGTTTGCTTCCCACGTGCTATACCTCACACACATAGGTACACGCCCATACTTCACTTCGTTACTTAGTTGGTATACCCGGTACTACCCATTCGGCTGTGTCACATACTAGTTTGGCTTCTACCGATGACTCCCGGGATTTGCAGACCTGTTGTACTCATTGGGGGGATGGCACCTTTTCCGATGTCCATGCTATTCCTTCCACATATCCGACTGTTGTGGACAATGCCTCCCCACAGTCTACGGTACTGTTTCCACCTTTTCAATTGGCCACAATGTAACATTTGCGGTGGACACAACACATTTTCCATGCCGACACATACCCACGGTCAGTTCGGCAGATGGAACTTACAACTCTTGCCTATATCTAAGCTTTAGTCTTGTAGCATTTCAGTGGCTTATTCTTTTTCTTATGACATTTATGTAATATACGTGTGGAGAACAACTGTTTAATGCCACTATTACATGACGTCTGAGGGATAATTATGTCCTATAATCTCTGCACATTTGCCATGTTTACATGCTTGTGTCAGGACACATCTGGCTGCAGCGGTACTGTCGCTCGCAAAGTGGGACAGGTGGTATTCTTAGTCGATGGTACGGGTCATACTGTTCTTTTCGGCCTACATGTGTCCTTATTGTTGTAGCTGTTTCTATGCTCCTGATTTGTTTACATGTGTATTCTATTCCGTATCACATTTGTTATGTGGGATACAGACATACCTTTTGTATGTGACTATTACATCCCTTGTGGGATATGATTTGGACATACAGTCACTACATATATCTACATTTCTCCTCGTGTATTTTGTTATGGACACATCTGCACAGCTATGTACCCTCCCTCACATTATGGGTCAGTTGGTGACCCTCTCCATTGGGCTGGACGTACCTCCTGGCAGCGCCCTAGCATATGATATGTTTCACTTCCACATGGTACAGCTATAAACACTACGTTGGACCACGGGCACGCGGTTTTTCTGTCATTTGTTCAAGGGTAGGGACCTGTTTTTCCCTATCATGCATTTGTGTTTGCTTCTTCATTTTCTGTTCGCAGGGACTATCTTGCATGCTTTGTATACGTTTCAGTCTCCACGGACACTGATAGGTGCGAGTATTACTGCAGGCAGACTATACTATTCAGCAGTTTAGGTTGCTCATCGACAGCCGACATTGACACGCCTCCCTCCGCAACTTCGGTATGTCCCATGCACTCGCGCACGTTTCCTATGCACATGGCTGTGGCGGCTGCACGCCTTCATTAATATGCATATGGCTCTACTACTCCATATATATGCCGCACGGCCGGCGCAAGCCTTACACCGGCCTTGCCCCGAGCTTCATGAATCCGGGGGAAAATCATTTCAGTTTGCATGATTAAATAATAGCTAATATAATGAAGACTGAAAAGCTGGCAAATTCCATTTTTAACATGCACAATGGTAGTTTTTAGTAGACACTTCTGACATTAATATGCATTCAGATGTGCCACATATAGTTATGACATTAACATAACATAACATATAACATTATTTAGTAAATGCTTATGCTTATGTCAGCGATAGTTCTGATATGATACCAGTCTACTTGGTAACAATAATTAATTTCAATAACATTTGTTTATTTTGGATGTTGATGCAATGTGGACATAGCTAAACAGAACCAAAATCATTTTAATACTGATATGAACTAATAGGACTATCATTAAAAAATATGCAAGGTTATAACAGAAAGTAATCAGATGTACTTTTTTCTGAATGTGTACAACCTAGATTGTATACATTGAGGAAAAATGTTCATTGAAACTGGGTAAATTGCTTTATAATGTTGTTAGAAGAATGATCCAGAAAATGCTTTGTATTTACTTTTGTAATGTCATAGTAAATTAGTTCTTCAGCTGGCTTTCAAAATATCAGTAATCTGTTTCCTTCTTATAATCTGAATATATTCCTTATGAGAAATTTCTACGTTAGTGACAAATATATGTTCATCACCTTTACTTGGTTTGGTTTATAGCTGTTTTAAAATGTTTATATATTCAATAGTTTAGCTATTCTGTGTTTCTTTCTCATTATAATGTTGAAAGTTTTGTGTTTAGCTAATAGAATATATTCTGTAAAAATGTGTGCTTCCTTGTTGTTAACTACTTGCTCGTGTCTGTAGTACATGATTTCCTGAAATTGTTATATAGATTTCCCTAGTGTTCTGGACAACAAATGTCTCTTCATCAACCTCTGAGGCCTTTCTAACAAATCCTGAAAGAACCAATTATATGCTGCATGACATTCCAGTATTAAGTTGTAAAGCATCTTTGCAAAAATATCTAAGAAATATAGCATACCAGAAAGCAGCACACTGGTGTCATTGCAAAGGGGCAAAAAGCCAACTAATTTGCTATAAATTTCCAAATATTTGGCACAAATAAGATCTATTTATTGCCTAAAACCTTGACACTGCAATACGTAATTATTTAGTTCGGAAGACAAAGACCATAATAGCTAGAGCTAAGGTCTTAAGGTAAGAATGTAACAGTGTATTTTCAGGCTTATACATTTCAGATGTCCCTAGTAAACATTAACTGAATGCAAGGATCTTTTATATATTGTTTCACCAATCATCAATTTACAAAAAATTTAAATTTTTTTATACTTTATAATAATGGTATTGTGCAGACAATGTACCTACAGGAAATCATACTGCGGTCATAAATCTACAGCTACATAACAATGAAAGAGTGTACAATGCAAATAAGTAAAGAATGTTTTCAGATAGGATGCGGTTGGAATGGTTGCTCTGCTAGTTACATGCACAAAAGTCAGTGCAAACTAACTGTGATACGCTTGTGGAGGAATGATACGGTTACATTTTTGTCCATCCCTGATATCACTGCAGTAGGGTAGCTTTTAGATTAGCATGCATGCTATACTAGCTTTGGTAATGCCTTAGTTCTTGTGGAGAAAGAATACTTACAATCAAGTTTTGTTCTTGTTTCTCAGTTCAGAGTGGATAATTTCAACACTGTCAATATGATAACGCTGCAGACTGTACACTACTATCAAAATAATTGGGCATTTATGTCATATTCCTAGAAACAGAACTCATTTTTCTGATGTCTTGTTGATTTCATAAGTGTTCTGTTTTTAAGTAGTTGCTTTAAGTCCTTTTTGCACAACTGTATGTTTTTGACGTGAGAAAAAGCTTTCTGTAGTTAAGTGAGTTACTCAGTTGCACATTATAGAAATAGAAACTAATGAATCAGCCCTAAACCTGCATAGTGAGGCTAATTAGCATATCATGGTATTAATACTTTATAATCTAATCTAACATAATACAATAAAATATTATTTATTTATTTTTTAAATTTGTTTACTTTTTTAGAACACTGATTAGAAGTAATCATTTTCTGTCCTAGCCTGGGGAACAATAAGACAAGCTGTAATAAAAAAAAAAAAAAAAAAAAGAGAAGAAATTGTGATAAGATATAGATATGAATTTTGAATATAAATATAAGTCAAAGAGTACAACATTATCAGTAGAGTTAGATGATGTCAGTAGATGTAGAAAGCAGATTCATACAGAAGCTATGAGAGCATAAAAGAGAAGGATGTATTAGGATGTATAAGATATATATAAGGGTGGTGCAGTGGTTAACATTGTCGCCTCACAGCAAGAGGTTCTCCGGTTCAATTCTCAGCTGGGGTGCCTTCTGTGCAGAGATTGCATGTTCTCCCTGTGTTTGCGTGGGTTTCCTCCCACATTCTAAAGATGCGCATCTGGAGCATTTCTCCCCAGGCCTCTGCTGAAAACAGGCTCTGTGGAACCTAGTCGGACTTTCCCAGTCAACAAATGTTAAATAAAAAAAATAAATATATACAGAAAATGCATCTACTCAACAGCATAGTGATTTAGAAATAGATCATCATAAAACTACATGGTGAGGTATATTGATGGGGTCATGTGATGTAGCCTGAGATGCGGCATTTGTTTTCTTTTTGTTGGTAAGGTAGGATTTGACTTAGGGTGTGAATTTATCAAAGCTGGAGAGGTCTCTAAAGTTGAAAGGGAGGTCCTAACAGAGTTTTGGAGGTAGGAGGGAAAAGCTGTGGTTTATGCAATTGAGTTTAGCTTCAGGTGCTTGCAAAGCTCATCCTGATTAAGTAGAACGTGTGAAATTCTACAATGGAATGCTTATAATAAGTTTGGCAGAGAGAAGGAAAAAATATCTTGATTTAGACTTTTAAAAAACAAGGAGTCTAAAAGGAGATTATTTCTGTGTTTATCTGTATTACATTTTGACCTTTTTGACTGTGTGGTGCTAGCATTCTCATTATAGTGACTTGGTTACAAAATGACAAATTTTGTTTAGGATGAATTGTAGGGATTTAGTGTTCTTTTTAGATGCAGTAGGTATCATTGGCATATTCTAACCAGGAAAGAAAGATGTCTTTGCCAGTAGTAGTTCTTGCAGGTAGGAAGTTTGATATTTTATTGGCATGAAATAAAAGGTTTTGAGATCAGTTGGCATAATGGCTGTAGTCTTCACTTCCCATGCATAAGATCAACCTTGACATCCTGAGAATGCCCATTTGGAGTCTGCATGTTCTCATTGTTTCTCTGTGGGGTTTCTACCACCTACAAAAAACATGCTAAGTGTTTTCATCTCAGACTCAGCCAAAAATGGAGCTGTGGGCAGCAGCATAGACTCTAGATGGTGCCCTATAGGGAGAAGTGTTATACAGACCAACTTCCTTGGGCATCTACTATGGTGCACAATATCCTCAAGACAGGAGAACATGGATTAAAGACTGTGTGCTGTGGCTGGGCTAGCCACTCAATGGTGTAAAAATATGGCTCTAGCTGATTTGGTCAAGTTGATAAATGTCGTCAAATGGGCATGGATATTTGCCAGAGATAAGTAGACTGAAGACTCGAACTATGCCAGGATCTACGCTAACAGTGGGAGGGCTGTGTTTAACCCTATTGGTCAGTGCGAGCTCGCCGTAAAGCCCAGCAGCCCTAGGTTAAATCTAGGATGGTTTTATTTCATGAAAGCTGGATGTAAAAGCAATCAACCTGCCAAAAGTGAACTAAGAATTACTATACTACACTCAGAGTAGGTTCACTGACAGGATAGAGCTTGGAAATGGATGATATGATGGTAAGGAGGAGGCTGGACATCCTATGTTTCTAGTAGACAGTGCAGCAAAGCCACTTAGCCTGGGATCCAGAATCTACTACCAGGAGGAGGACAGGGTTATGATCATTAAGAAGAGAATGCAGTCAGACAGCAGTTGCAGGACCTACTGGAAAAAGGAGGACAACATTAATTGGTGTTAATACTGTATAACCTGAATGCACTAGTGGGGAGAGACAGAACAGGATATGAAGACTGCCAAGGTCCACATGGGTAGGGCAACAGAAATAACTGCCTCATATTTCTGGTCTGTTCCTCATAAAAACTGTGTTTTTTGACAAATCATTAGGATGATCTAAGGATTAAGGATTAATCTAAGGATTAAAGTTAATAAATAATGGCATACATTTGAGTTTCAGACTTAAATATCCTTCAGAAAATGCATGATAACACAAATCCTGTTATATTAGCAACATTCTAAGTTTGTAAGTGCAATATTTAAAATGTGTCCCTATTTTTCGGCCATTGTCCCACCATTATGACAGGCTTTGTCCAAATTTCTTGCATTAAGAGGTTGAGAGGTGTGATACTGATGATGATGAATATAGAATCTAATTACTTCTAGATACTTTTATTTTATTTTATTTATTTTATTTTACATTTGTTTACCGGGATAGTCCACCTGGACACAGTTCCATTTACAGCGGAGGCCTGGGGAGAAAAGCTTCACAATTATATTAACATCAACATGGTAATACAAATAATCATATAACAGTAATAATTAAGGTAAGTACAGACATAAAAAGTCTCATACAATCCAGTCTAAACAATAAACAAGACATCAGCAGTAAATGAGCAAATTCACAAAGATAGAGAGGCTCATACATCAAAACATTAACACTGATTAGTGAGATAGGATAAAAGAATAAAAAAGAATAAAAAATTATTAGAGATGACATATTATGCAATTTCAAGTTGACAGTAAGACACCTAACTGTAGCATATATATATATGTATATATATATATATATATATATATATATATATTTATTTTCATATTTAACATTTGTTGACCGGGAGTGTCCGACTAGGTTCCACAGAGCCTGTTTTCAGCGGAGGCCTGAGGACAAATGCTCCAGATATATATATACTATATATACTGTATATATATATATATATATATATATATATATATATATATATATATATATATATATATATATATATATATATATATATATATATATATATATATATACACAGTAGAGGTAGCAGGAAGGAAGGTTTAAAGTGTGCTGAGATTGTGAGATGCATGTGATGCATGGACATAGCCACATATTCATAAGTTGTGATTTGAGAGCATTTTTGAAATTTGTGGTAGTAGGGACAGAGGTCAGAGAAGGGGGGAGGTTATTCCAGGATCTAGCTATGGCATGAGAAAAAAGAGTAGAAACCAAAAAGATCAGGTACCTTAACCAGGAAACAAGTATCAGTCACAAAAAGGTACCAATAGGAGGTGCCGAAATAATCACTGTGCAAAGATGTAGCAGCCACAAACAGATTTATTGCATAAACGCCAACCAAAATCCACAGCGTTTTCATCCACTGACTTCTTCAGATGTACAAACAAATTCATCAGTTAAGGCAGGTTATATAAGCCTCCCCTGAATGTTTAATTGAATAATTTATTAACATATTTAATCAATTCCATACAACTTCCCCCTTAAAGCTATAATAACCATACTAATACTAATACAAAAGCCATACATATTTAAAATACTTTTTTTTAAAAGGCAGATGAGAAACTCAAATACATCAATACTCTTACTCAAATAGGTGACCCTTTCTAATAAATAACTATGATAATTTAAAAATAATCTAAAAAATAATAAATATTTACTACAAAAATGTATATATATGTATTTGTAAAATACTTTAGAAAGTGTGGAATACATAAAAAATTACAATTAATGTACAAGAATTAACAACAATAATCTGAAACCCTAAAAAATAGAAGTAAAAAATGCATTGCTTCACATAACATAGGACTAAATTCACTTCTATCCTTCTACAATTTAGCAGCCCTCATTCTCAGTATGGGAGCACTAGAAATGTGTTCATTAAGCCAGGGTAGTTTGTTAGCTTCCAAGAGTAATTGCCAGTATATCTTTCCTACTACTATTTTGTTCTCCCACGGGCTCCCCTTAGAATCCTGGTGCACCATTTCAATTACAAAAAAAACGCACTGGGCCTTAGCACACAATAAACTGTTACTGTCCTACGTTCTAATGGCATTTAGATGTTCATATATTCTCCTTTTTAGTTTTCGTGTAGTTTTTCCTATATAGAATGCCCCACACATCTTACAAAGACCTAGGTTTACAAGTCCTGCACAATCACAGTTAGAAAAACCAACACTTTTAATCAAATATTGTCTATTCTTAATGTACACCGAGTCCTGCATAAGAATATATGAACATTGGACACTTGTAGGTCCCAGGTTTTGTCCTTTCTGTCCCTTATAGTTGTTTTCCAGTAACTCTTTAAGTTTTTGCCTTTCTTGTAGGTAAATTTCAATGGATTTTTAAACAACATGTCCAATTCTGAGTAGCTACTAAACCTACCCCAATGCTGTGTTCTGATATTTTTAACTTTTTTTGTGTTCTGATTGTAAAACATCACATAATTGCTCGTGAAGTTCTTTTCATTATTCAGGCTCATCTAGGTCCCTTCCCCAATACTTTCCTCCTGTTCAGAAAATAGTGTAGCTTGCCCTGGGTGGCCCCTCTCCGTAACACTAAAATGGGGGCAAATCTAGCACTTCTTCCTTGTTTCACCTCCGTCATCTCCTCTTCTAATAGGGTAATAGGATATTTCCTGGCCAAAAACATGTACTTGACATTCTGACTCCCCTGTTCATATTCTTCATCCCTTGATGTCATCCTACAACTACGTATGAACTGGCCCTTGACAATACTCATCTTCTGTTTAAAGGGGTGAAAACTAGAAAATACAGGTAGGAGTTAGAAAACATTTCCTTCCTGTATATCCCTGAAATAAATTCTTGGTTCAAGGGATCTTTTCTAATAGTGACATCCAAAAAATTCATCTCATCATGTGAAATACGGTGGGTGAATCTCAAAAATCATGTGGTCTGATTCAAATACCGGATAAAATCCATTAATTTGTCCTCACTACCCTTCTAAAATTTACAAATTTCATCTAAATATTGTTTGTAGTATATCCAGTATTGTTCATATGCAGACTGAAAGATGAACTTTTGTTCCCACATCATCAGGACTATGTTGGCATACATGAGGGAACAACATGTCCCCATTGCCACTCCTTGTTTCTGCTTAAAAAATTTGCCTTCAGAAATAGAAAATTCTGCTCTAATATCAGATCCATTAACTCCATATACAACAGAAAGGTGTTGAGGTCTATGTTTCCATATTGGTTGATGGCTTCCTGAAACCATTCGCAGCCCACATTCTGTGGTATTATATTAAATAGATTTTGTATGTCCAAGGTTAAAAAAATAATAGAATCCAAGTACATATCCTTACCTATACTCATTAGAAAATCCCAGGAATCCTTAAGTATACCATTCGAATTCGCCCATATATTTTTAAGCCTTGAGTCCAAGAATTTAGCCAAAGGGTATGTTTTTGATCCATTGGCAGCCACAGTACGTCTCAAGTGGGATCCTCAATATTTTTGTGTACTTTTGGGATCCCAAATATAGCAGGAATCCTGTTTTTTTCTACTATTAAATATTTATAGGTATCCAAGTTAATAAATTCCTCCAACAACATATCCTTTAGTATGAAATCTATTTTACGATAGGCCAAGTTAATTTCGTTTCTTGAGACCCTAGTGTATCTTATGGTATCATTCAAAATTTCCATCATCTTACTGGAATATAATATACTATCCATAAAAACCACCCCACCCCCTTTGTCAGGTTGCATCCCCCTAACATATCTGTCTTCCTGTAAAGATTTAAGTAACCCGAATTCAGCTTGGTTTAAATTATATTTTTTCTCCTTTTGGTATGTAACATCCCTTCTAACCTCTTTTTCCACTTGCAACTCAAAGTTTCTTAACTGGGGGTGCAGCGGTAGATTAAATAAACTAGGCTTCTTGACCTCCGTACCCTGATTACACATTTGCTCTCCTTGAAATAAAATCTCCAAATTCTTCTTTCTTAAAAACAATTTTAAATCCATTAAAGTGTCCACTATATTTCCCTTAGTAATAGGAATAAATTTGAATCCTTTAGAAAATAAGGAAAAATGATTTAAGGTAATTTCTTCCCCACTATAATTGTATATACTAAAGTCATTCAAACTATAATGTGGACCATCCACTACAATATCATTATCTGCCCCTATAGCTTCCTGTCCCCCTCCACTGCTTACTTCCATTATTGTCGCCTGCTGGTCGGGGAACCCCTCTGAAAATATTGGACCAATGTCTTTTCTTTTAATTTATCAGACCTCCTAAGGTCGGGGAAGTCTTCATGTCCCATCATGTCCTGTTCCCTTCCCCCATTAAAATCACAGTATACCTCACGAGGCTGGGCACCCCAAACCTGGAGCTCCCTGTTGTGTTGAGAAAACCCTACCCTATTTTGTTTGTGATTATCTTTAAAATTTCTATGGTAAAAAGTGTTTTTTTTTAGGGAATGGGTATGCTTTTTCAATTGGTATTCCCTTAGATCACTGTCAATTTTTCCACACTTTCTTTTGTAAATAAAATCACATTTGTCCTCAACATATTGTTTGAACATAAAATATTTTCTTTTCTCACTCTCTAAGTTAAACATTAAATCATTAGTCACCAATTTATTCAAATATTCAATTTCCTTAAACAATTCCTGCATGAGCCTCTCATTCTCCTTAATCAAATCTCTCATTACATCCTGACCACTTCGGTCAAAAATTTGTAATAATTCTTGATGAAAGGTCGATCCCTCTACAACATTGTTAGGGAATTTATACATTCTCAGACCTTTTGGTACTATACCACTGGATATGCAATCCCTCAAATAGCTATTGTCCATACCCAATGACCTGCGCTTAAAGTTAAATCCTGAAGCTTTTTAATGATTTCATTATAGGTAATGTCCGCATCAGTCACTTGTTGTTCTTCAACAACATTAAAAATGTTAACAGTACCTTTATGTGTAGAAAATGAATTGTTAATGGTTAACCAAGAAACCAACACTTCAAAATCCTTCCATTCATCCGGTCTTCCCATTTCCCATTGCTGATGAACGGCTGTTGCCTCTCGACATGCACAACACATACAAACATCCCCCACCGCAATCCCCTGTTGATATGGGCCATTAGAGCTGCTGAAAGGTATTTGCTCTGTGTTACAGAGCCTCGAACATGCACCATTAGCCCTCGAGCTCTCCGGTCTTGGCTCCCTCTACGGTTTGGTCCTGTTCAATGTCGTCACTTCTTCTTTGCCTTGTACGTCATCTGTGTCCATCTGCCTTAACTGACCATCCACTTCCTGATTGCAGGCTGGTGTTATAGTGTTACCTGGAATGTCCTCCCCAAGTAAACAATTAAAAGTGGAATCAACGTTGCACACAGCTCGTTGTGAGCTTCCAGTTAGAAACGATATAAGCTGTGCAAGCTGACCTTCCACACGAGTTAAACGTTTCTGGTAATCAATCCCTTGGAGCACTTCTCCTCCCTGGGAGTTGTTATCCACCTCCTTGACCTCCATGTAGAGCAAAATCAAAGAAACCAAAAAGATCAGGTACCTTAACCTGGAAACAAGTATCAGTCACAAAAAGGTACCAATAGAAGGTGCCGAAATAATCACCGTGCAAAGATGTAGCAGCCACAAACAGATTTATTGGATAAACGCCAACCAAAATCCACAGCGTTTTCGTCCACTGATATCTTCAGAAGTACAAACAAATTCATCAGTAAAGGCAGCTTATATACCCTCCCCTGAATGTTTAATTGAATCATTTTTTAACATATTTAATCAATTCCATACAACTTCCCCCTTAAAGCCATAATAACCATACTAATACTAATACAAAAGCCATACATATTTAAAATATTTTTTTTAAAAGGCAGATGAGAAACTCAAATACATCAATACTCTTACTCAAATAGGTGACCCTTTCTAATAAATAACTATGATAATCTAAAAAATAATCTAAAAAATAATAAATAGCTACTAAAAAAAATGTATATATATATATATGTATTTGTAAAATATATTAGAAAGTGTGGAATGCATAAAAATTACAATTAATGTACAAGAATTGACAACAATAATCTGAAACCCTAAAAAATAGAAGTAAAAAATGCATTGCTTTACAGAACATAGGACTAAATTCTTCTATCCTTCTACAATTTAGCAGCCCTCATTCTCAATATGGGAGCAATAGAAATGTGTTCATTAAGCCCGGGGAGTTTGTTAGCTTCCAAGAGTAATTGCAAATATATCTCTCTTACTGCTATTCTGTTCTCCCACGGGCCCCCCCCTAGAATCCTGGTGCACCATTTCAATTACGAAAAAATCACACTGGGCCTTAGCACACAATAAACTGTGTCTGTATAATGCATTTTTACTGTCCTTCGTTCTAATGGCATTTAGATGTTCATATATTCTCCTTTTTAGTTTTTGTGTAGTTTTACCTGTCTAGAATGCCCCAAACATCTTACAAAGACCTTGGTATACAAGTCCTGCACTATTACAGTTAGAAAAACCAACACTTTTAATCAAATATTGTCTATTCTTAATGTACACCAAGTCCTGCCTAAGAGTATAAGAACACTGGGCACAAGACCCACACTTGTAGGTCCCAGGTTTTCGTCCTTTCTGTCCCTTATAGTTGTTTTCCAGTAACTCTTTAAGGTTTTTGCCTTTCTTCTAGGTAAATTTCAATGGATTTTTGAACAACATGTCCAATTTTGAATAGCATCTAAACCTACCCCAATGCTGTGTTATGATATTTGTAACTTTTTTTATGTTCTGATTGTAAAACATCACATAATTGCTTGTGAAGTTCTTTTCATCATTCAGGCTCATCTGGGTCCCTTCCCCAATACTTTCCTCCTGTTCAGGGAATGGTATAGCTTGCCCTGGGTCCCCCCCCCCACTAATCCCAAAATGGGGGCAAATCTAGCACTTTTTCCTTGTTTCACCTCCGTCATCACCTCTTCTAATAGGATAATAGGTATTTCCTGGCCAAAGACATGTCCTTGACATTCTGACTCTCCTGTTCATATTCGTCATCCCTTGATGTCATCCTACAACTACGTATGAACTGGCCTTTGACAATACTCCTCTTCTGTTTAAAGGGGTGAAAACTAGAAAAATACAGGTAGGAGTTTCCTTCCTATATACCCCTGAGATAAACTCTTGCTTCAAGGGGTCTTTTCTAATAGTGACATCCAAAACATACATCTCATCATGTGAAATATGGTGGGTGAATCTCAAAAATCCTGTGGTCTGATTCAAATACTGGATAAAATCCATTAAATTGTCTTCACTATCCTTTCAAAATATGCAAATATCATCTAAATATCACTTGCGGTATATCCAATATTGTTCATATGCAGACTAAAAGATGAACTTTTGTTCCCACATCATCAGGACTATGTTGGCATACATGGAGGCACAACATGCCCCCATTGTCACCCCTTGTTTCTGGTTAAAAAATTTGCCTTAAAAAAATAGAAAATTCTGCTCTAATATCAGATCCGTTAACTCCGTATACAACAGAAAGGTGTTGTGGTCTATGTTTCCATATTGGTTTATGGCTTCCTGAAACCATTCGCCGCCCACATCATGTGGTATTACATTAAATAGATCCTGTATGTCTAAGGTTACAAAAATAATAGAATCCAAGTACATATCCTTACCTATACTCCTTAGAAAATCCAAGGAATCCTTAAGTATACCATTCCAATTCACCCATATATTTTTAAGCCTTGAGTCCAAGAACTTAGCCAAAGCGTATGTTTTTGATCCATTGGCAGCCACAATAGGTCTCAAGGGGGGATCCTCAATATTTTTGTGTACTTTCGGGATCCCAAATATAGCAGGAATCCTGGGTTTTTCTACTATTAAATATTTATAGGTATCCAAGTTAATAAATTCCTCCAACAACATATCCTTTAGTATGAAATCTATTTTACGATAGGCCAAGTTAATTTCGTTTCTTGAGACCCTAGTGTATCTTTCGGTATCGTACAAAATTTCCATTATCTTACTGGATTATAATATACTATCCATAATAACCACCCCACCCCCTTTGTCAGGTTGCATCACCCTAACATATCTGTTTTCCTGTAAAGATCTAAGTAACCCGAATTCAGCTTGGTTTAAATTATATTTTTTCTTCTTTTGGTATGTAACTTCCCTTCTAACCTATTTTTCCACTTCCAACTCGAAGTTTCTTAACTGGGGGTGCAGCAGTAGATTAAATAAACTAGGCTTCTTGACCTCCGTACCCTGATTACACTTTTGCTGTCCTTGAAATAAAATATCCAAATTCTTCTTTCTTAAAAACAATTTTAAATCCATGAAAGTATCCACTATATTTCCCTTAGTAATAGGAATACATTTGAATCCTTTAGAAAATAAGGAAAAATGATTTAAGGTAATTTCTTCCCCACTATAATTGTATATACTAAAGTCATTCAAACTATAAAGTAGACCATCCACTACAATATCATTATCTGCCCCTATAGCTTCCTGTCCCCCTCCACTGCTTACTTCCATTATTGTCACCTGCTGTTCGGGGGACCCCTCTGAAAATATTGGACCAATGTCTTTTCTTTTAATTTATCAGACCTCCTAAGGTCGGGGAAGTCTTCATGTCCCATCATGTCCTGTTCCCTTCCCCATTAAAATCACAGTTTACCTCACAAGGCTGGGCACCCCAAACTTGGAGCTTCCTGTTGTGTTGCGAAAACCCTACCCTACCCTATTTTGTTTGTGATTATCTTTAAAATTTCTACGGTAAAAAGTGTCTTTTTTAGGGAATGGGTATGCTTTTTCAATTGGTATTCCCTTAGATCCCTGTCAATTTTTCCACACTTTCTTTTGTAAATAAAATCACATTTGTCCTCAACATATTGTTTGAACATAAAATATTTTCTTTTCTCACTCTCTAAGTTAAACATTAAATCATTAGTCACCAATTTATTCAAATATTCAATTTCCTTAAATAATTCCTGCATGAGCCTCTCATTCTCCTTAATAAAATCTCTCATTACATCCTGACCACTTCGGTCAAAAATTTGTAATAATTCTTGATGAAAGGTCGATCCCTCTACAACATTGTTAGGGAATTTATACATTCTCAGACCTTTTGGTACTATACCCCTGGATATGCAATCCCTCAAATAGCTATTGTCCATACTCAATGACTTGTGTTTAAAGTTAAATCCTGAAGCTTTTGAAGGCTTTCATTATAGGTAATGTCTGCATCAGCCACTTGTTGTTCTTCAACAACATTAAAAATGTTAACAGTACCTTTATGTGTAGAAAATGAATTGTTAATGGTTAACCAAGAAACCAACACTTGAGAATCCTTCCATTCATCCGGTCTTCCCATTTCCCATTGCTGATGAACGGCCGTTGCCTCTCGACGTGCACAACACATACAAACATCCCCCACCGCAATCCCCTGTTGATATGGGCCATTAGAGCTGCTGAAAGGTATTTGCTCTGTGTTACAGAGCCTCAAACACATACCATTACCCCTCGAGCTTTCCGGTCTTGGCTCCATCTGCGGTTTGGTCCTGTTCAATGTCGTCACTTCTTCTTTGCCTTGTACGTCATCTGTGTCCATCTGCCTTAACCGACCATCCGCTTCCTGATTGCAGGCTGGTGTTATAGTGTTACCTGGAATGTCCTCCCCAAGTAAACAATTAAAAGTGGAAGCAATGTTGCCCAGAGCTCGTTGTGAGCCTCCAGTTAGAAATGATATAAGCTGTGTAAGCTGACCTTCCACACGAGTTAAATGTTTCTGGTAATCAATCCCTTGGAGCGCTTCTCCTCCCTGGGTGTTGTTATCCACCTCCTTGACCTCCATGTAGAGCAAAATCAAAGAAACCAAAAAGATCAGGTACCTTAACCTGGAAACAAGTATCAGTCACAAAAAGGTACCAATAGGAGGTGCCGATATAATTACCGTGCAAAGATGTAGCAGCCACAAACAGATTTATTGGATAAACGCCAACCAAAATCCACAGCGTTTTCATCCACTGACATCTTCAGAAGTACAAACAAATTCATCAGTAAAGGCAGCTTATATATCCCCCCCTGAATGTTAATTGAATAATTTTTTAACATATTTAATCAATTCCATACAACTTCCCCCTTAAAGCCATAATAACCATACTAATACTAATATAAAAACCATACATATTTAAAATATTTTTTTTAAAAGGCAGATGAGAAACTCAAATACATCAATACTCTTACTCAAATAGGTGACCCTTTCTAATAAATAACTATGATAATCTAAAAAATAATCTAAAAAATAATAAATAGCTACTAAAAAAATGTATATATATATATATATGTATTTGTAAAATACATTAGAAAGTGTGGAATGCATAAAAAATTACAATTAATGTACAAGAATTGACAACAATAATCTGAAACCCAAAAAAAATAGAAGTAAAAAATGCATTGCTTTACAGAACATAGGACTAAATTCACTTCTATCCTTCTACAATTTAGCAGCCCTCATTCTCAGTATGGGAGCAATAGAAATGTGTTCATTAAGCCCGGGGAGTTTGTTAGCTTCCAAGAGTAATTGCCAATATATCTCTCTTACTTCTATTCTGTTCTCCCACAGGCCCCCCCTAGAATCCTGGTGCATCATTTAAATTAAAAAAAAATCACACTGGGCCTTAGCACACAATAAACTGTGTTTGTATAATGCATTGTTACTGTCCTTCGTTCTAATGGCATTTAGATGTTCATATATTCCCCTTTTTAGTTTTCGTGTAGTTTTACCTGTATAGAATGCCCCAAACATCTTACAAAGACCTTGGTATACAAGTCCTGCACTATTACAGTTAGAAAAAACAACACTTTTAATCAAATATTGTCTATTCTTAATGTACACCAAGTCCTGCCTAAGAGTATATGAACATTGGGCACAAGACCCACACTTGTAGGTCCCAGGTTTTCGTCCTTTCTGTCCCTTGTAGTTGTTTTCCAGTAACTCTTTAAGGTTTTTGCCTTTCTTCTAGGTAAAGTTCAATGGATTTTTGAACAACATGTCCAATTCTGAATAGCATCTATACCTACCCCAATGCTGTGTTATGATATTTTTAACTTTTTTTATGTTCTGATTGTAAAACATCACATAATTGCTTGTGAAGTTCTTTTCATTATTCAGGCTCATCTGGGTCCTTTCCCCAATACTTTCCTCCTGTTCATGGAATGGTGTAGCTTGCCCTGTGGGTTCCCCCCTCCCTAATCCCAAAATGAGGGCAAATCTAGCGCTTTTTCCTTGTTTCACCTCCGTCATCACCTCTTCTAATAGGGTAATAGGTATTTCCTGGCCAAAGACATGTCCTTGACATTCTGACTCTCCTGTTCATATTCGTCATCCCTTGATGTCATCCTACAACTACGTATGAACTGGCCTTTGACAATACTCCTCTTCTGTTTAATGGGGTAAAAACTAGAAAAATACAGGTAGGAGTTTCCTTCCTCTATATCCCTGAGATAAACTGTTGCTTTAAGGGATCTTTTCTAATAGTGACATCCAAAAAAATCATCTCATCATGTGAAATATGGTGAGTAAATCTCAAAACTCCTGTGGTCTGATTCAAATACTGGATAAAATCCATTAATTTGTCTTCACTACCCTTTCAAAATATACAAATATCATCTAAGTATCGCTTGTAGTATATCCAATATTGTTCATATGCAGACTAAAAGATGAACTTTTGTTCCCACATCATCAGGACTATGTTGGCATACGTGGAGGCACAACATGCCCCCATTGCCACCCCTTGTTTCTGGTTAAAAAATTTGCCTTAAAAAAATAGAAAATTCTGCTCTAATATCAGATCTGTTAACTCCATATACAACAGAAAGGTGTTGTGGTCTATGTTTCCATATTGGTTTATGGCTTCCTGAAACCATTCGCTGCCCACATCATGTGGTATTACATTAAATAGATCCTGTATGGCCAAGGTTACAAAAATAATAGAATCCAAGTACATATCCTTACCTATACTCCTTAGAAAATCCAAGGAATCCTTAAGTATACCATTTCAATTCACCCATATATTTTAAGCCTTGAGTCCAAGAACTTAGCCAAAGCATATGTTTTTGAACCATTGGCAGCCACAATAGGTCTCAAGGGGGGATCCTCAATATTTTTGTGTACTTTCAGGATCCCAAATATAGCAGGAATCCTGGGTTTTTCTACTATTAAATATTTATAGGTATCCAAGTTAATAAATTCCTCCAACAACATATCCTTCAGTATGAAATCTATTTTGCGATAGGCCAAGTTAATTTTGTTTCTTGAGACCCTAGTGTATCTCACAGTATCATTCAAAATTTCCATCATCTTACTGGAATATAATATACTATCCATAAAAACCACCCCATCCCCTTTGTCAGGTTGCATCACCCTAACATATCTGTTTTCCTGTAAAGATCTAAGTAACCCGAATTCAGCTTGGTTTAAATTATATATATTTTTCTTTTGGTATGTAACTTCCCTAATAACCTCTTTTTCAACTTGCAACTCAAAGTTTCTTAACTGGGGGTGCAGCGGTGGATTAAATAAACTAGGCTTCTTGACCTCCATACCCTGATTACACTTTTGCAGTCCTTGAAATAAAATCTCCAAATTCTTCTTTCTTAAAAGCAATTTTAAATCCATTAACGTGTCCACTATATTTCCCTTAGTAATAGGAATAAATTTGAATCCTTTAGAAAATAAAGCAAAATGATTTAAGGTAATTTCTTCCCCACTATAATTGTATATACTAAAGGCATTCAAACTATAATGTGGACCATCCACTACAATATCATTATCTGCTCCTATAGCTTCCTGTCCCCCTCCACTGCTTACTTCCATTATTGTCTCCTGCTGTTCGGGGGGACCTCTCTGAAAATATTGGACCGATGTCTTTTCTTTTAATCTATCAGACATCCTAAGGTTGGGGAAGTCTTTATGTCCCATCATGTCCTGTTCCCTTCTCCCATTAAAATCACAGTTTACCTCACGAGGCTGGGCACCCCAAACCTGGGGCTCCCTGTTGTGTTGCGAAAACCCTACCCTATTTTGTTTGTGATTATCTTTAAAATTTCTACGGTAAAAAGTGTCTTTTTTAGGGAAAGGGTATGCTTTTTTCAGTTGGTATTCCCTTAGATCCCTGTACATTTTTCCACACTTTCTTTTGTAAATAAAATCACATTTTTCCTCAATATATTGTTTGATCATAAAATATTTCCTTTTCTCACTCTCTAAGTTAAACATTAAATCATTAGTCACCAATTTATTCAAATATTAAATTTCCTTAAATAATTCCTGCATGAGCCTCTCATTCTCCTTAATCAAATCTTTCATTACATCCTGACCACTTCGGTCAAAAATTTGCAATAATTCTTGATGAAAGGTCGATCCCTCCACAACTTTGTTAGGAAATTTATACATTCTCAGACCTTTTGGTACTATACCCTTGGATATGCAATCCCTCAAATAGCTATTGTCCATACCCAACGACTTGTGTTTGAAAGTTAAATCCTGAAGCTTTTTAATGCTTTCATTATAGGTAATGTCCGCATCAGTCACTTGTTGTTCATCAACAACATTAAAAATGTTAACAGTACCTTCATGTGTAGAAAATGAATTGTTAATGGTTAACCAAGAAACCAACACTTCAGAATCCTTCCATTCATCTGGTCTTCCCATTTCCCATTGCTGATGAATGGCCATTGCCTCTCGACGTGCACAACACATACAAATGTCCTCCATGCCAATCCCCTGTTGAAATGGGCCATTAGAGCTGCTAAAAGGTATTTGCTTTGTGTTACAGAGCCTCAAAAGTGCTCCATTACCCCTCGAGCTCTCCAATCCTGGCTCCATCTCTGATTTGGACCTGTTCAATGTCATCACTTCCTCTTTGCCTTGTACGTCATCTGTGTCCATCTGCCTTAACCGACCATCCGCTTCCTGATTGCAGGCTGGTGTTATAGTGTTACCTGGAATGTCCTCCCCAAGTAAACAATTCAAATTGAAAGCAACATTGCCCACAGCCCATTGTGACCCTCCAGTTAGCAATGATATAAGCTGTGTAAGATGACCTTCCACACAAGTTAAACATTCCTGGTAATCAATCCCTTGGAGCGCTTCTACTCCCTCGGAGTTGTTATCCACCTCCACAACCTCCATGTATAACAAAAACCAAGAAACCAAAAAGATCAGGTACCTTAACCAAGAAACAAGTATCAGTCACAAAAAGGTACCAATAGGAGGTGCCAAAATAATCACCATGCAAAGATGTAGTAGCCACAAACAGATTTATTGCATAAACGCCATTCAAAATCCACAGCGTTTTCATCCCGACTTCTTCAGATGTACAAACAAATTAATCAGTTAAGGCAGATTATTTAGGCTCCCCTGAATGTTTAATTGAATAATTTATAAACATATTTAATCAGTTCCATACAACTTCCCCCTTAAAGCCATAATAACCATACTAATACTAATAAAACAGCCATACATATTTAAAATATATTTTTAAAAGGCAGATGAGAATCTCAAATACATCAATACTTTCTCAAATCTCAAATACATCAAAACCTTCTGTTCCTGTTGTCCCTGCACCAAACACCTGAATTAACCCTGCTGGACGCCTCAGAACATTATTTCAAACTAAAGAATTAACCTACCAGCTCCCTGAGAGACCTTTTCTCTCTAAAAGACAGTGAAAGTATGTATTGTTTCAGCTAAGAGCAAATAGCAATGATATGAATTTGTAAGACTCTGCTAGGCTAGGCAAGCTTCCCAGTTAGGTTAGCCAGCAGCCAATCCCCCCCCCCCTACTGAACATCTATCATTTTGTATAATTGTCCTCCTTCCAGCTTATATACTCTCTATCACTATCTGGCTCATCCCCACCCTTCTCCCTTAACCTGCCTCCCCCTCTAGGTAACCTACCTGCTGCAATAAAGTAACTGGCCACTAGGTGGCATCTCATCACAAGCCACTGTATATTAATTTCCTATCCTATTGTTAACCGTACCTCCTTAACTCTGTTCCCACTTTTCTATAGACTTACTCTTTCACCATTTCTCCTTTGTCCTAAGGTATCCTTAATCACCCTCTACTTCTCTAATCTCCTGACTCTCTCCTTACTCGTCTCTTAACTTTCTTATGCACTCTCCCACTCTCAGACTTTCCTGCTGCATTGTCACACTTTACCGATTGTCTTCCTCGGCAGTCTACTCTCTTGCCCTTGTTATCCAGCTGTCTCACCTCTACAAGTCTCTAAATCTTTGTCATCTCTCTACCTCACAACTGGTGTACTGTACTGTATCCTCTCCTCATCTTTGACAATCTTTCCTAATTAGTCTACTACCTCTAACACAGAGCTCCTTCCCTTATACTATCCCGTCTTATCTTCTACCTGGCCTAAAGCTGCTTATCTCGCGGTATCTGCCCCATTCCTGCTTTATGGTCTTCTCCCCTCGCTCTCAGCCCCTATGTCCCCTCATACCTTATAAATATACCCCATACTATGGGACGCCATCTTTCTGCTCCAATCCTGTACCTGGCTGCTGCGCTCCTTGCTTAGGCACTTGACCTACAGTAAGTGTTCTAATGCTGTTTTGCTAATGACTGCTCACTTGAAAGGTTTACATGTTTAACTCCTTTACATTGTTTGTTGTGCTTATATTTGATTGTTGTCATCGCTCGTGCTGCAGACGCATATACCTACACAGCGTTAGCACGTGTGATTGTATCTAGAGGTTCAATTGTATGTTACAAAGATTTTATGCTCCTATTCATGTTGAACTGTTTGGTGTGTTACTATTTGTTAGTGATCTAGTTTGCTGCAATCGCTTTACCGAAATAGAGTGATTGTATCTAAAGGTTCATTGTATTTTAGTAAGATTTTATACATCTGTCCTCTTAAACTGTTTGGTGTGTTACTATTTTGCTGCAAACGCTCTATCCACATTCTGTTGAGCATGAGTGACTGACTCTAGGGATTCTACTGCTGTAGGTTATAGCCCTACTACTGTGCACAGTTAGCCTATTGCATTATCTAAAGAGTAAAAATTATCGTTCCTCTGAAGCATTACTCAATCCTAGTACAGTGCATATGTACTCCATGTAATATGGCTCGTTAAAGCCTTTACAATGTTGTACAAATGCAAACAGTAAATTTATCTTGTCTAGAATTGTAGTTAACCTCTTAATAGCCAATTTAATCCTTAAAACTCTGCTCAGACACAAACTGTGAATTTACTTTTCTGAAGAGTGTAGTTAAACAAAGAAATAAGCCTTAACGGCTCCACTTTCGCTCAAACATTGTAAGCGTGGTGCTCGTGGGGCTATTTTTAGTGGCTCAAGTGCTGTGGTAATGCACACATTCAGCGATCATGAGCGGAGCGAATTATACTGCTACTGCTATCCCTAATGTTTCACTAGCCTTGTAGTAACCCTGTATTACCACTATAAAGCTTTTATAGATATATATTTATACAGAATTCCTATGTGCGACATTGATTTACTTATCTTATCACTACACTAAAGTACACAGTGCAGTATAAGCTGAGCCTGTGTGTAGAGTTCATAAAACCCTTCTACAACGTGTTGAGTTAAAATTACCCTTACACTTACCATTTTTACAGCATTACGCTGTTCCCTTATAGTGCTGTGCACGATGTTATGAAATAACTGGCTCCACTGTTGTGAACCAGAAAACATATCTTGGTTCTAACATTCTCTAGCGCTGAGGTTTACCTAAACACCCAATATAATGCTCAATACCCTAATAATACCTTACCACGGTGACAGTCTGCCTCTATATCCCATATTAAATAAACCATAAAGCCATAACTAAATGTGTTCATCTACCTACCAAAAGGAATCCTTGCTGGCTTCTCTTGTGATAATCTTAAACCTCACCAGTGACCTAAGAGTTGTCCATTGCAGTAATACCTAACTTCTTCTGTTTAAGTATCCATACTATCCTGGACTAGGTACTTCTAAAGTACAGTGTCCTGTACCTAAACATTGTTTGAAAGTATATTATTATTTTTAAATGCAGCTCCTATTTCCTAGCTAGCTGACTGTGTAATATATAGGTGTTAGAGTTCTCAGAAGTACTGATACATTAAGTAATTCTTGTTTTGTTAATGGATTATCTCATCTAATCTAGCAAATGCAGCTTCTTCTTTTTTATCCCAACTATCTGAATGTGTTATGAGCAGTTTTAAATTCTCAATAGCACCTGGATTATATTGTAATCTTTAGAGATTTGTTATACTAGCAGAGTATTTTTTACTACAACAACACATGCAACCGTGTCTGTGAAATGTCTTTACCTGGTCTATAGTTTTGAGTACTGTCTGCCTCACCACCTTTTTCTCTCTTCCTGTATATTACCAGCCTTCTGTTCCTGTTGTCCCTGCACCAAACACCTGAATTAACCCAGCTGGATGCCTCAGAACATTATTTCAAACTAAAGAATTAACCTACCAGCTCCCTGAGAGACCTTTTCTCTCTAAAAGACAGTGAAAGTATGTATTGTTACAGCTAAGAGCAAATAGCAATGATATGGATTTGTAAGACTCTGCTAGGTTAGGCAAGCTTCCCAGTTAGGTTAGCCAGCAGCCAATCCCCCCCCCCTACTGAACATCTATCATTTTGTATAATTGTCCTTCTTCCAGCTTATATACTCTCTATCACTATCTGGCTCATCCCCACCATTCTCCCTTAACCTGCCTCCCCCTCTAGGTGACCTACCTGCTGCAATAAAATGACTGGCCACTAGGTGGCATCTCATCACAAGCCACTGTATATTAATTTCCTATCCTATTGTTAACCGTACCTCCTTAACTCTGTTCCCACTTTTCTAAAGACTTACTCTTTCACCATTTCTCCTTTGTCCTAAGGTATCCTTAATCACCCTCTACTCCTCTAATATCCTGACTCTCTCCTTACTCATCTCTTAACTTTCTTATACACTCTCCCACTCTCAGACTTACCTGCTGCATTGTCACACTTTACTGATTGTCTTCCTCGGCAGTCTGCTCTCTTGTCCAAACCCGCTCCGCCCCTACCCTGCCCCCAATTCCCACCCGCCCCTAGCACATCTACACATATACCTAACAAGCTCCACCTACCCAACCTACTACCCAATCACAGTCCTCTCCCACTTACTCCTCCACCTTTTCTCTAATCAAGAAAAACCTCACCTCATTTTCCACTCCCACTGATAATCCTCCCCCCTACTCTCTTCCTACCCCTACACACTTTGTTTCCCTTTATCCTATTCTTCAATATCTAACTCCCACCATTCACTTCTGACCTTTCCCTTCTCAACTAACATACATCATTATTCTTCTCTTGTCTGTATATTACCCTACCTTATCCTAACATGCCCTACCAACTCCCCTTAACTATTCAACTCTCCTGCTCCCTTCTCATCTTACTAATAACTCTTCATCATGCTACTTCATACTCCCATAAAGCTCCTCCTCTCCTATGTCCTACTCAAACTACCCCTAACCCCCAACTACTACCTCTCGAACTCTCTCACTTTCACTCCATATGCTCCTCCCTTATTCCACCTAACCTGTTACACCTTTTTCATCCCAAACTATTCTCTACCTCAACTAAAACTCTCTCTCTGAAACCTCTGCTAAACCCCAACAAATATTTACTATACAAACCTTACAGTCCAAAACTGATCATCTGCAATGTCCTAGCCTTATCTGGAGACATTCATCCTAACCCTGGCCCTTGTCCCAGTGCAAACTACTCCATCCCTCCAACCTCCTCCTCACCTACAACAAATAACACTCCCCACCCTTCCTGTCCCCCTCCCACTTCCCCCCTTAACACTCTGAAAATCTTCACTATCAATGCCCAGAGCCTTAACAATAAATGTCACCATCTGCAAGCCTGGATTAATCACAATAAACCTGACATCCTAGCCATCTCTGAAACCTGGCTAAAACCCCATACCACTGACTGAAATATTACCTCCTGGTTACCACATCCTCAGAAGTGACCGTTTAAACAAAAAAGGTGGTGGCTCTGCCATAATTTACTCTAATAATCTCTCTCTAATACCCCTTCAAATTCCTACCCCTAATTTCACAAACTCCGAAATCACAGATAGCCTTCTCTGATTAAATAAACACAAGAATATCTGTTTCATATCCTTATATATCTCCCCAGGCAACAATATCTCCACCCTTGAAGGTATCCTGTACTGGTCCTCAACTCAAATAAAATATGAAACATATATTCTAGGCGATGTCAATATCGACTGGAATAAAATCAACTCACCATCACCCTCACTTTCCATTAACCTTCTAAACTTCACCCAAGTAATCTCATCAACTACTCGCCCTAACAAAAACCACCCCCCAGGGTCCATCTTAGACTGGATTCTAGTCTCCCATCCAAACAAAATCACTCTCAGTGGCACTATCCCTGACACCTTCAGTGACCATCTCCCTGCCTTCATCCATCAATCAAACAGCTCCACCCAACACCAACACCTCTACATTCAAACTCGTAACCTCAGTAACTTTAACCCCTTAATTTTCTCTAACATCTTCAAACAAATCAACTGGCAACCTCTAAATATCCTCCCACTTGACAATGCTGTTGAACATTTCAATTCCATCTTCCTAAATACTCTCAACTCCCTAGCCCCTCTAAGAAATAAGCAAATCAAAACTAACTCTGCACCATGGTTGACCAAAGAAACTAAACAAATCATGTGTCATAGAGATAAGTCCTGGAAGCTCTACCAGAAAAATAAACTATCCTCTACCTTACTTCTATACACCCAACTCCGCAACCAAGTAAAGAAACTCATTATCAAAGACAAAAAAAACTACTATATTAAACTTCAGTCCAATAACAATAACCCTAAACAATTTTGGAAATCAGTCAATACCCTTCTTCATCCTGGATCTCAAAACAACCCCTGCCTCAACCCTAATCTATCCGACAAAGAACTTAGCTCCCACTTCAATACCTTCTTCATTGAATCCATAGCCAAACTTACCACAACATTTCCTAATAACAACCCACCTAACTCCCTTTCCTCTCCACCCAACAACCCAAACAATAATCCCCCCAATTTCCATCTCAAACCGGTATCCACATCTTTTATAAAAAAGCTTCTCTCCAAGCTAAAGCCAGGTTCTAATGCCCCTGACAACATCCCCCCTTCCTTCCTCAAACATGCAGCTGAAGGTATCACCCTTCCAATTAGTATTCTGATTAATAGATCCTTAACTGAGTCATACGTACCCAAACTTTGGCGTTCAGCCTACATCCTACCTCTTCACAAAGGAGGCAAAAACACCTTTATTTCTAACTTCCGCCCTATCGCCCTACTCTCTCCAATATCTAAAATTCTAGAAAAATGTGTCCACCACCAATTCTTACCCTATCTCATTCAAAATCACCTCCTAACATCCACCCAGCATGGCTTCCGTCCCGACCACAGTACCATAACTGCATTACTATCCTTCTTAGAAACTATCAATCAAGCTCGAGACTCTGGACTCATTGTATCCACAGTACTGCTAGACCTTTCAAAAGCTTTTGACACCATCTCCCACACACACCTTCTTCATCATCTGGCTAATCTCAAACTCTCCCCAAACACTCTTTCCTGGTTCTCCAGTTACCTATCTGATAGATCTCAAGCAGTCAAATAGAAGAACTCATTCTCATCCTTTTTGCCAACATCTACTGGCGTTCCTCAGGGATCCATCCTTGGACCCATGCTTTTCAACATCTTCATAAACAACCTTCACACCTTTATCCCTGACACCACAGTCATCCAATACGCAGATGACTCTACCTTGGTCTGCTCTGCCCCAAATCTTCCTGAACTCCAGACCAAAACCCAATTAGCCTTTACCACCACAGAGAACTGGATGCACCAAAACCACCTTTCTCTTAACTCCAATAAATCCAAAATACTAATTTTTCTCCCCTCCAAAGTTTCCTCTCTGGACAAAAACACTTTCAATGTTCTTAGCCAAACTAACACTGCCATTGAAGTGGTCCCCTCTGCAAAACTCCTTGGCATCACCATAGACGAACACCTCAAATTTGATCTTCACATACAACATAACATTAAGAAAACCCACCAAAAGCTAGGTATGCTGTATAGGAACAATCACTTCCTTTTAAACTCCACTAGGCATACCCTGGCAACATCCTTCCTCCTACCTTCCCTTCTATACGGAGCCCCTCTCCTAACCAACTTGTTTGCTACCAACACCTCTAAGCTCGAAGCTTGCTATAATAAGATCTCTAAATTTGCCACCAAATCCAAAACATCAACTCACCACTGCCACAGCCTTCATTCTCTGAACTGGCTAGAACTCCCTAATCACCTAGACTATCTACAACTAACCACCGCTCACAAACTAATATTCTCCCTTAATAAATGCCCAGCCTTAAAGGACATCCTTCCTCCATACATCCCTAACAGATCACTGAGATCCAAAAACCAAAACCTAATCTCCATTAGTAAACCAAAATGACCTGCTGGCCAGCTTTTACTCTCCTTCTCACTAGGTAAAAAATGGAACTCTCTGCCTACTTCACTTAGGACTATACCCAACACTGAATCCTTCAAAACTCAACTTTTTCTTCACCTATCCTCCAAATGGAAATGCTCCTGCTTTCACACCACTTAAATTCCATAGGGACTCTTAACTAAGCACCCCTACTCCTACTCCACTATACTCTCATACTTATTCTAATTTCTCAAAATACCTAAAACTAACAGACTTTAAGTGACTGTAAGGATATAAATATTGATTAAAAAAAAAACAAATCTGCCATCAAGTTCTCTGCAACTCTCAAATGTATTAACCCTACTTGTTTTTACAAACTATATTGTATGTATTTTTACTTTGTAACCTTTATTTGCATTGTGTAACCTATATTGTATTATACTGTTCTTGGAGCTTTTCTCCCCAGGCCTCCACTGAAAATGGGCACTTCTTGGCCCAGTGGACTTCCCCGGTAATCAAACTGAAATAAATAAATAAATAAAATACTCTTACTCAAATAGGTGACCCTTTCTAATAAATAACTATGATAATCTAAAAAAAATATCTAAATAATAAATATTTACTAAAAAAATGTATATATATATATATATATATATATATATATATATATATATATATATATATTTGTAAAATTACAATTAATGTACAAGAATTGACAACAATAATCTGAAACCCTAAAAAATAGAAGTAAAAAATGCATTGCTTCACAGAACATATCACTAAATACACTTCCATCCTTCTACAATTTAGCAGCCCTCATTCTCAGTATGGGAGCAATAGAAATGTGTTCATTAAGCCCGGGGAGTTTGTTAGCTTCCAAGAGTAATTGCCAATATATCTCTCTTACTTCTATTCTGTTCTCCAAGCCCCCCCCCCCATAGAATCCTGGTGCACCATTTAAATTACAAAAAAAAACCCACTGGGCCATAGCACACAATAAACTGTGTATAATGTATTGTTACTGCCCTTCGTTCTAATGGCATTTAGATGTTCATATATTCTCCTTTTTAGTTTTCATGTAGTTTTACCTATATAAAATGCCCCACACGTCTTACAAAGACCTAGCTATACAAGTCCTGTGCTATTACAGTTAGAAAAACCAACACTTTTAATCAAATATTGTCTATACTTAATGTACACCGAGTGCTGCCTAAGAATATATGAACATTGGGCACTAGACGCACACTTGTAGGTCCCAGGTTTTCGTCCTTTCTGTCCCTTATAGTTATTTTCCAGTAACTCTTTAAGGTTTTTGCCTTTCTTGTAGGTAAATTTCAATGGATTTTTGAACATGTCCAATTCTGAATAGCTACTAAATCTACCCCAATGCTGTGTTATGATATTTTTAACTTTTTTTGTGTTCTGATTCTAAAACGTCACATATTTGCTCATGAAGTTCTTTTCATTCTTTTCATTATTCAGGCTAATCTGGGTCCCTTCCTCAATACTTTCCTCCTGTTCAGAGAATGGTGTAGCTTGCCCTGGGTGTCCTCCTCTCCCTAATCCTAAAATGGGGGCAAATCTAGCACTTCTTCCTTTTTTCACCTCCATCATCACCTGTTCTAATAGGGTAATAGGTATTTCCTGGCCAAAAACATGTCCTTGACATTCTGACTCTCCTGTTCATATTCGTTATCCCTTGATGTCATCCTACAACTACGAATGAACTAGCCCTTGATAATACTCCTCTTCTGTTTAAAGGGGTGAAAACTAGAAAAATACAGGTAGGAGTGAGAAAAAGTTTCCTTCCTGTATACCCTAAGAAAAACTCTAGCTTCAAGGGATATTTTCTAATAGTGACATCCAAAAAATTCATCTCATCATGTGAAATATGGTGGGTGAATCTCAAAAATCCTGTGGTCTGATTCAAACACTGGATAAAATCCATTAATTTGTCCTCACTACCCTTCTAAAATATTCAAATATCATCTAAATATTGCTTGTAGTATATCCAGTATTGTTTATATGCAGACTGAAAGACGAACTTTTGTTCCCACATCATCAGGACTATGTTGGCATACGTGGGGGCACAACATGCCCCCATTGCCACCCCTTGTTTCTGCTTAAAAAATTTGCCTTCAAAAAATAGAAAATTATTCTCTAATATCAGATCCATTAACTCCATATACAACAGAAAGGTGTTGTGGTCTATGTTTTCATATTGGTTGATGGCTTCCTGAAACCATTCGCAGCCCACATCATGTGGTATTACATTAAATCGATCCTGTATGTCCAAAGTTACAAAAATAATAGAATCTGAGTACATATCCTTACCTATACTCCTTAGAAAATCCCAGGAATCCTTAAGTATACCATTCAAATTCACCCATATATTTTTAAGCCTTGAGTCCAAGAACTTAGCCAAAGGGTATGTTTTTGATCCATTGGCAGCCACGATGGTCTCAAGGGGGGATCCTCAATATTTTTGTGTACTTTCAGGATCCCAAATATAGCAGGAAACCTGGGTTTTTCTACTATTAAATATTTATAGGTATCCAAGTTAATAAATTCCTCCAACAACATATCCTTTAGTATGAAATCTATTTTATGATAGGCCAAGTTAATTTCATTTCTTGAGACCCTAGTGTATATTACGGTATTATTCAAAATTTCCATTATCTTACTGGAATGTAATATACTATCCATAAAAACTACCCCACCCCCTTTGTCAGGTTGCATAGCCCTAACATATCTGTCTTCCTGTAAAAATCTAAGAAACCCGAATTCAGCTTGGTTTAAATTATATATATATATATTTTTTTGGTATGTAACTTCTCTTCTAACCTCTTTTTCCACTTGCAAATTGAAGTTTCTTAACTGGGGGTGCAGCGGTGGATTAAATAACTAGGCTTCTTGACCTCCGTACCCTGATTACACTTTTGCTGTCCTTGAAATAAAATCTCCAAATTCTTCTTTCTTAAAAACAATTTTAAATCCATTAAAGTGTCCACTATATTTCCTTTAGTAATAGGAATAAATGTGAATCCTTTAGAAAATAAAGAAAAATGTTTTAAAGTAATTTCTTCCCCACTATAATTGTATATACTAAAGTCATTCAAACTATAATGTGGACCATCCACTACAATATCATTATCTGCCCCTCTAGCTTCCTGTCCCCCTCCACTGCTTACTTCCATTATTGTCTCCTGCTGTTCGGGGGACCCCTCTGAAAATGTTGGATGGATGTCCTTTCTTTTAATCTATCAGACCTCCTAAGTTCGGGGAAGTCTTCATGGCTCATCATGTCCTGTTCCCTTCCTCCATTAAAATCACAGTTTACCTCACGAGGCTGGACACCCAATACTTGGGGCTCCCTGTTGTGTTGCAAAAACCCTACCCTATTTTGCGCATGATTATCTTTAAAATTTCTAAGGTAAAAAGTGTCTTTTTTAGGGAATGCATTTGCTTTTTTCAATTGGTATTCCCTTAGATCCCTGTCAATTTTTCCAGACTTTCTTTTGTAAATACAATCACATTTGTCCTCAACATATTGTTTGATCATAAAATATTTCCTTTTCTCACTCTCTAAGTTAAACATTAAATCATTAGTTACCAATTTATTCAAATATTCAATTTCCTTAAATAATTCCTTCATGAGCCTCTCATTCTCCTTAATCAAAGCTCTCATTACATACATACATACACCACTTTGGTCAAAAATTTGTAATAATTCTTGATGAAAGGTTGATCCCTCCACAACATTATTAGGGAATTTATACATTCTCAGACCTTTTGGTGCTATACCCCTCAAGTAGCTATTGTCCATACCCAACGACTTGTGTTTGAAAGTTAAATTCTGAAGCTTTTTAATGCTTTCATTATAAGTAATGTCCGCATCAGTCCCTTGTTGTTCTTCAACAACATTAAAAATGTTAACAGTACCTTCATGTGTAGAAAACGAATTGTTAATGGTTAACCAAGAAACCAACACTTCAGAATCCTTCCATTCATCCGGTCTTCCCATTTCCCATTGCTGATGACAGAAGACAGTGAGAGACATCATCAGAGTTAGAGGTATAGACTCATGGCAGATAGGCTACAGTTTAATGATAGGGCATTTGGATTGTGATTTTTAAGAAAAGAGTTCATTCAACCTGTGACCCAGTACAGGGTTGTGATCGTTAAGAAGACAGTGCAGTCAGACAGCAGTTGCAGGACCTACTGGATAAAGGAGGACAACATGAATTGGTGTTAATACTGTATAACCTGAATGCACTAGTCGGGAGAGACAGAACAGGATATGAAGACTGCCCAGGTCCACATGGGTAGGGCAACAGAAATAATTGCCTCATATCTCTGGTCTGTTCCTCATAAAAACTGTGTTTTTGACAAATCACTGGGATGATCTAAGGATTATGGATTAATCTGAGGATTAAAGTTAATAAATAATGGCATACATTTGAGTTTCAGACTTAAATATCCTTCAGAAAATGCATGATAACACAAATCCTGTTATATTAGCAACGTTCTAAGTTTGTAAGTGCAATATGTAAAATGTGTCCCTATTTTTCAGCCTTTGTCCCCCCATTAAGGTAGGATTTGTCCACATTTCCTGCATTAAGAGGTTGAGAGGTGTGATACTGATGATGATGAATGTAGAAGCTAATTAATTCTAGATACTTTTATTTTATATTATTTATTTTATTTTACATTTGTTTACCGGGATAGTCCAACTGGACACAGTTCCATTTACAGTGGAGGCCTGGGGAGAAAAGCTTCACAATTAGATTAACATCAACATGGGAATACAAATAATCATATAACAGTGATAATTAAGGTAAGTACAGACATAAAAAGTCTCATACAATCCAGTCTAAACAATAAACAAGACATCAGCAGTAAGTGAGCAAATTTACAAAGATAGAGAGGCTCATACATCAAAGCTTTAACATTGATTAGTGAGATAGGATAAAATAATAAAAAAGAATAAAAAATGATTAGAGATGACATATTATGCAATTTCAAGTTGACAGTAAGACACCTAACTGTAGCAGATATATATACATATATATATATATATATATATATATATATATATATATATATATATATATATATATATACAGTAGAGGTAGCAGGAAGGAAGGTTTAAAGTGTGCTGAGATTGTGAGATGCATGTGATGCATGGACATAGCCACATATTCATAAGATGTGATTTGAGAGCATTTTTGAAATTTGTGTTAGTAGGGACAGAGGTCAGAGAAGGGGGGGGGGTATTCCAGGATCTAGCTAGGGCATGAGAAAAAAAGAGATTTCCCTAAGTTGTTGTTAGCTTTAGGGATGCAGAGGAGAGATTTCTTAGTAAATCTGAGAGGACGACTAGTTCTGTATGGAGAGAGTAACTGGCTTAGTGCTGGGTTTTGTTCAGGATATCTAACAATATTAAAGGTAATGACTAGCTGGTGGTAATTGAGTAGCTGGGGAAGTTCTAACCATCGTAGTTCCCTTAGAGATTGACAGTGATGGGTTCTGAAGGTGCAGTTCTTAGCAAACTTGGCAATTTTATTGTAACATGATTCATGTCTGGTGAGATCAAGTTTTCTGACTTGGGTAAGAATTGTAGCATACATTAGAGTGGAGAGTAGATGAGTTTGGGCAAAAGTGATCCAGCTTTCTTTAGTGATACAGCTTTTTCAACATAGTAATGAAGCTTAGGTACTGATCTAGCTAAATACCAGTATAATTGAATGATAAAACAGTCTCAGGCAACTGCTATGGCCCTTGATATCTAGTCTTTTGGGGTACTTTGAGAGTTTTTGATGGATTCCAACTAGCATGCTGTTGGTTTTCTTGGGGTTAGGTAGGAGCTTCTTTGAAATGAGCCAACAGGTAAGAGATAAAAGATATTATTGAGTTGATCCTTTAACAGTTGGTAGTTGGGGGTTGGACATGTAAATGACCATGTCATCTGCATGTAAGATTAGAGTAACGTGTGAAAGATCCTCAGTAAGTTCATTTATAAAAATAAAGTATTGATCCTTGTAGGATGCAATTTCTTTAGGATAGCTAATGTGGAAACGAATATATCTAGTTGACTCTAAAGGCTCTCATATTGAAGAAATCCCACATAAGACTGTAAGCTAACACACATTTCCGAGGTTGGATAAATGAGGTTGGAGTGGACGACTAATTCAAACACCTGCATGAGGTCAATAAACAGAACAACTGTGAGGCTACCTTTGTCCATGTTGATCAATATATCATCTGATTTTCTAAAAAGCAATTATTCTTATGTCAGACCAGAAACCAAGCTGATTTTGGGAAAGGATGCAGTACTATAATATAACATGAAACAAAAAATGCATTGCAAATGTGTGGATTATGACTAAATTTACTCCTGACAGGCAAGGATTAGTCCCAAAAGCAAAGCCAAAGGGGCCAAAAATTCTACTCTCTAGACTGAAGGAAATAAATACCACCATCACTAATAGCCTTTCCAAACCTTGTTGTAATGTTGTAGTGTTAGCAGATTAAGATTTTATGACTCTTTTTTTAAATTCCTCATGAAAAACTACATTAGAAAAGAATAAATATGATATAGCGCTAAGAATTATAAATAATGACATTGATAGACACATAAAACTATACCTGATGAAAGGTTTAATGTATTAATAAGTAATTAACTCATTACATCCAAGTGATGCCTTCAGGTACATCTGTAGTTAACTCCTACTGATGCCACCAGGCATCAAATATTGTTTGCCATATTTGCATCAATAATTCAAAAATCATTCTGTGTATAAATTTGCATCAATAATTCCCAAACCATTATATGAATAAATTTGCATTAATAATTCCAAAACCATGCTATACATAAGGTTTTAAATATTTCATCTTAAAGCTTACACAATGGCAACCTCAACTGCATTAATATTTGACCTCTGTCTAGTGCAGGTAAAAAAATATTAACTGTTGTTTTTATAGTGACGAGGAAAGTGTACCATTGCTGGGCATGTTTGTGCTACATAAATTTCACTTTTTTCTTTAGGTAGTGAATCCTGTTTGCATGCTGCCAAGCAGCTAGCAAATGTACTTCAGTATGAAAAAAAATGGAAAATAAATATTTTGATTAATGACAAAGTGTTCTTTAAACAGAATTCAATTAATACCTTATTTCTACAATTCACTTCAGTTACATCTTGTTTCACAGAATTTCACATCTGTTAGGTCCATTTACAGAAGTAAATATTCTCCATATTGTGGGGGCCATGCAACCACACCAGGCATGTTTGAACTACCTAAGGCAGCCTAAACTAAAATTTTTCAGTTTTTTCCTTAGTTAGCAAACCCTGTTTGTGTGTTGCT
Organism: Protopterus annectens; assembly: GCF_019279795.1. NCBI lineage: Eukaryota > Metazoa > Chordata > Ceratodontiformes > Protopteridae > Protopterus > Protopterus annectens. The sequence goes on along the minus strand of NC_056728.1, from coordinate 1,063,654,068 downwards.
GAGTGGAGAGGAAATTTTAAAAAATAAGAAAATGAATATACACTATAGAGAAATATAGGAACTAAAGTAAATGCAATGTATGAGTATATGTACCACTGATCAGAGCAAGAAGTGCATTCAAGTGAAAAATGCTTGCTTCTCGCATCTCCTCACAACATCAGAGATGTACTTTGTGGAACACATTATCAGACTTGTAGTTAATGACAAATAATGTAAAAGTGGAAAGACTAATGATCACATGTTGTTAATAATAGTGACGGCAGCTGATTTTGAACCAACACAATGACATCACCAAATGTGATTAAATATGTATTCAGACAACCCTTTGTAAAAGTATCATGAAAGTGGATTTGAACCATGCATTAGATATCCTTTATCAATAAGCTCACTGCACATCTACATTGTGCCACAAATAAAGTTATCTGTTGGGTATATTGTCCTCCCTGAGTACTCTTTAGAGTGCTGATAGCCACACAATGCTGCTGGTTTGTGCTACCAATGGCATTCTAAAATATTTTTTTCACTTTTTTCCATATGCCGTGAAAGTGACTTTCATACTGCCAAGTACTGCACAAATGATACAAGAAAAAATAACAAAAACAATTATTGTAGCTCAATTACTTTATAAACTTAGCCAATTGCTTTATGTTGCAATAGGGACCTCTATGGATGTAAACCCTCAAACAAGTGTATTGAAAGCAATCATTTCACAGTATTTCCCAGAGTTTCCACAAAGACCTATATTAGTAAGGTTATAAAGAGTTTAGATGTAATGATAATGTGATAGTGTATCAAGTCACATTGTAAGCAAAACTGAAAAAAATTATGAAAGTTGTCCCTTTACATTTGACAGTGAATGTCTGGATGGTTTGGATATGGACTAAGAATCCATTAGATCACCAAACCTTTAAGCAACTAAGAAACAGTACAAAAAAAGCCATCTTACTAGATAAAAAAACCTTCTACCTCCAAGTACAACAGACATATCATAATAAGCCTCAAAAGTTTTGGAACAGCATTAACAAACTTCTTTACCCAGGACAATCTATTACTCCCAATCCACTAGGATCCAACCCTGACAATCCCAGTCATACTGCCAATGCTTTTAATTCCTTCTTCACCAATACCATCCAAACTCTTCCCAGCCGCCTAACTCCTGATACCTCTAATATTTCTATTTCATCCCCAATTACCCCCCCTTATTTCATTTACAACCTGTCTCCACTTCCACTATATCCTCCCTACTCCAAAAACTAAAACCCACCACCCCTTCAGCTGACCAACTCCCTGCAGAATACCTTCAAAAAGGTGCTAAGGCCATTGCCTACCCCATATCCATTCTGATCTATAGAACCATAAGTGAAGGTAATATCCCACCCATCTGGAAAATTTCCCACATTATTCCATTACACAAAGGTGGCAACTCTTATGACTTCTCTAACTTCCGTCCTATAGCTCTACTATCCCCTCAGGCAAAAATCATGGAAAAGTGTATCCATGAGCAAATTCTTCATCACCTTCTACAAAATGACTTGCTAGCTAACTGTCAACATGGCTACAGACCATATCACAGTACTATCACTGCCCTGCTTTCATTCACTGACTGTATTAACAAAAAACGGAACAAAAGTATTCCTTCCTCTGCAGTATTCCTTGATTTATCGAAAGCTTTTGACATGGTTAATCACCAACTCCTCTTACATATTATGAAATCTCTATCACTCGATTCCTTAGCCATCAGTTGGTTTAAATCTTACCTTGAAAGCAGATAGCAGAGCAGGCAGTACTTTGGCGCAATAACCTTTCTAACCTCCTGCCCATCTCCCTTGGTGTCCCTCAGGGTTCCATATTAGGTCCACTACTATTTTCCATTTATATTAATGACCTTCAGTTAGTAATTCCACATACTACATGCATTCAATATGCAGATGATTCTACTATTATCTGCTCAGCTGCTTCTCAAACTGAATTACATACCCTAACCCAGAAAGCATTTAATACTGTCGAACAATGGTTCACTCACCGTTGCCTCCTTCTTAACCCAAAAAAAACTAAAATGCTACTCTTCTCACCAACCCGTAAGTCCCCCCCCCTTACATTTCACTCTCATATCTAACAATGGTGCACTTATTTCCCCCAGACCCAACTACTAAACTCCTAGGAATAACAATTGACAATAACCTCAACTTTGATATTCATATCAATATCACTATAAAAACAGTCAATAAAAAACTAGGATCCCTCTATAGAATCAAACCCTTTCTAACAGCAGCAGCCAGGGCTGCCATAGCAAGAACTCACCTTATCTCTACTCTACTCTATGTCTCACCTATTTATACAAATCTTTCTAAAAACAACCTCAGCAAACTAGCAGTATCCTATAATAATATTGCTCGATTTGCTACTGCCTCTCCTTTCAGAACACATCATTGCCTTAATCTAAAACAACTTGGCTGGCTTGAGTTTCCACATCATCTACAATATCTCCAGCTTGCTATAGCCCACAAGATCTTCTCTCAACCCACAAATACACCAATACTCTTAAACCTTTTCACCCCATACAGCAATTCTAAAAACCTACGTTCATCTAACAAACTTCTTATTAACACTTGCAGATCTTACAACTCAGCAGGTGATACTCTGTTCTCTAATACTGTTGGAAAGTTATGGAATTCACTTCCTACTGAGCTCACTTCCCTGTCATCTCCTACACTATTTAAAAAGAAACTAAAATTATATCTCAATACACACTGGTTATGTTCCTGCACTAACCCTGACTAACTTTCCTACATCTCATCATTAACATCCTTACATCATTATGTATGTATATTTACTTTCTGTCTTGAATTTCTACACTACCCCTTACTGTCCTTGCTAAGCTCATTTGAACTATTGATGTCAATATTGTTATAATGAATTCTCATCTATTGCTATTATGAAGAAAAAAAAATAATTAATTTTGTTTACTTTTCAAATGGCTACCACTTTCTAAATTCAGTTTTGTATGTATCTTTACTGTTACTTCTTTTTATATATTATATGGGAGTTTTATATTTGTATTTTTCTTGCATATGTCTTTGGAGCTTTTCTCCCCCGGGCCTCTACTGAAAATGGACATGTATCCTGCTAGACTACCCCAGTCAACAAATGTAAAATAAAAATAAATAAATAAAAATAAATTGCAAACAGCATAGACATGTAGTCACATGATATTAGAAAAAGAGTGTAAACACTGCAGCTGCATCCTTCCTTCTGTTTGATGCCTGCTTTCATTATCTATGCTTTCATAATAGCAACTTTGTCTCTGTTTTATTTGTTTTATTGTTATGTTATCTTTAACAAAGCTTAAAGTACTCTCTTTAGTATGAACAGTATTTCTTACAAAGGACCAGTGACTGTAGCCATTAAAATCAGCATTTTGATGTTAGCAGCGTCAGTCTCTTAAATCACTCAGAGTGCTTTCATATTTTTTGTTAAGTCTGTTTTCCCTGACACACCCTTAGTAGGTGTATATCAAAGAGGGGTGACTGTGAAAGCTAATTGTTCATAGTCAGGGTAATCAAAGACACATGCAAGCTATTAAGAGGGACCATTTTGCAGTGCCCATCGTTGTAATTGCTAAGGCATGTGCATGTAATCAAGTAATTCCTTACACCATGTTTACATTCTCTAAACTTAGTCCAGCTTTTGGCATTCATGTGTTAATGATTTCTTATTCAATTTGCATACTCACAAGGTTCACATGGTTGACTCTGTACTGCACTTAAAGGTAATCATGTAGCTAATGCCCTTACATCATATTGGAGAGAGTGTTTTGAAATGCAAAGCTGAATGCTGCTAGTAAAACAAGACTTTAGGAGATTTATCTATTTTCTACAGTGCTGTATTGTCAAGGTACATTGCTATTTCTTTAATTAATGCTTTTAGTTTAACATTAAAAGATGCGGTGGTGGTGCTGTGGTAGAGTTGTCGCCTCATACTAAGACCTTGTTCGATTCTCAGCTAGAACGTCTTCTGTGTGGAGACATGCATGAATGGGCATACCTTCGTTGAAGGTTGTGCATCAGGGCCTGCAACTCGGCACGTAAAAATCTACTGCCAATCATTAGCGGACCAGAGTTCTGCTGTGGCGACCCCTAACCGGGAAAAGCCAAAAGACACAACAAGTTTAACATTAAAAGATGAAATGCAGTGCCCAGTAAAAAGCATTGGTATTATCTTAAATGTATTTACTTTTATCCCTTTTTGCCATAGCCATGTCTACATTTCTACAATTATGCTACTGAATGCTATTTAATTTTTTTATGTCATGTTTGCACACTTATTGTAGATGACTCTACTGTAAGTATGTAGGAATGTCTGGCATTTTTATCTGTGTTAGCAGGAAAATAAAAATTTGTTCTGTTTGTGCATTTCTGTCGGACTGAACTCCACAGCAGTGGATATGGCAGTTATCACAGTTTGGTGTTAGTTTTCTAATGCTGCACTTAAAATCTGTATTGCTAATGCAACAGTGTATTATAAAATGTAAGTGTTATAAGATATGTGTTATTTTTTTTGTTAGGGGAGTGGTGGCCTAACGTGTGTGAAGTCATGGTACGTTCTTAACACATAGAAGTTGTTTGTGCTCATGTTGGATGTATACCGTCACACAAACCTGAGCTCATAGACATCCTGTCTGTTTATTATTTATTTCATTTTTTGTGTCTGTTTTCTGTATCAACTCATATAGGAACCCAAGAAGACATCAGTACCCCATAAGCCACCATATAGTGATGTAGAAAATTAGGTCATTATCCATGTCTTATGCCACCATGGAGCTTTTCTGTTAAAGAGAGGTAGAGGTGACCAGTCTGCTTGAGACAGGATATGGCAGCAGGTGGTCGATGGCCTTAATGCTGTCAGAGGGCATGGGAGAACCTACTCCCAGATTAGACACCGGGCAGCAGACATGATAATGTATGCCTGCCATAGGCCGGCTGCAATTTCCTAGGAACATGTGGCTACAGGGAGTGCTCTTGCTGCTGAACCACCACTAAGTGAAACTAATAAGTTCATGTCCATTACCAGAGAACCAGATAGCTCAGCAGAGGGTTGCACTAGAATTCTTAACACTGGTGCAGATGTGGATGCCAGACCCAAAGTGCCACAGGCAGACTTTTCATGTATGCAGGAAGCAAGTGTCATTGTTACATTTTTATGTGCATATATCTACAATGTCTTATCTATAATATTTTATATATATATATATATATATATATATATATATATATATATATATATATACATATACATATATATATATATATATATAGAGAGAGAGAGTTGCAGTGATAACTGTAAGTCAGACTACACATGTAGAAATAATGGAGTTTACTTTGGGTTTTGGGGGGGCAGCCAACTGTTCACTAATTTTTTTTTTATGAGAAACTTTTTTAATCTGCACTTGTGAAAGGGGAATATTACTTTTTTCTTGTTTAATTTCCATTATGATACATCACAGATTTTCTTCATTTCCTTTCCTTGCATACAGGCACTTCTGGGTTGCAGGCTGCCAGCCCACCTGTTTATAGTAAGCACACATCTGTTTATAATTAATGCTGTATATAAGGTCTATATGACAGTAAAATTTTTGTAGCTTTAACATCTGTTAAGAAGTTTAATATTTATTATCAGGAAAATATGTGATCAATTTTATTCTCCATTTTTCTGTTTATTGTGTTTATTTCTTGTAATCATATGTGAACCTGAGAGTGGCAGTGAAGATGATGGTGGTGATTGAGCAGGCATAGTCTTGGAGTGAAGAGGGTCAGTCTGACATTGAGGTAGTGAATCCCACATGTTCTGCCCATGTTTTGGACACAGGCAGTACCCTTATGCATACCCAGAGCACAGAGACCTCTGATATAGAACAGGCTGAGGTTGACACACTTGATCAGTCTAATGTGGTTACTCAGGTTGTAGAACCTGTTACCTCTCCCAATAGCCATCTTGAGAATGTGGTGCCACCCTGGAGCGTTGGCAGAGATGCTGTTCACTCTCTTCCTGAAGCTAGTGAGTCATTAGGTGTTGCCAGACATATGTTTAGGGTCATATTGGAGGCACAGACACATTCCACCCAGACCTTGGAAGAGATAGCGTGACTAATAGATGTTGTGCATTCTGATGTGAACTACAGGATGAATGACACACTAGTTTGGGCAGTTTTTGAAAAGGAATTTATGTTGGGGGAATGTGGGCAACCACATGGCTGGAGAGTTGCTACATATTCTGCTGCTAGCAGATGTGTCCATTCAAAATTCTGCTCCTGCAGTTATACTACATCCAATGCTCTGTCAGTTGTAGCAGTATCCTCACCCAAACATGCTCAGTCACCGGGTCATTTTTCTGGATATAGTCCTGATCACAGCTTGTCCTACAGTCATCAGTCAAATTCAGGTGTCACCTTGGTTTCTAGGTAGGGCCATGGAAGTAGCAGTGAAACTCATGGCAGAGTTAGTTCTCATAGCTGGGGTGACAATGTTGAACTGAGTGGTCTACCATGCATGGCTCATACCTGTCCAAAATGTGAGGATATAGTGTGTTAGTTCTCAGAGATTCGCAGTCTCAACTGTGTTCACGCAGACACATATATTGAAAAGAAAAATGCACTTTCCCATACAACTTTTCACACATGCAAACTGTCTAAACAGTACTGTTGACTGCTAAACATCTGTTGTTACTGGCCCTGAACACTGTAAAATCTGATAGATGCATTTCTTCCATACTAGTACACAATAATTTATTTGGTGTCAGCCTTGCTACACCTCCACCCTACCCTGTGCAAATAATGATGAATGTGGCCTGCCCTTTGTACATGTCATTGTGACTTAGGGTTGCATGTAAGTCTGATGCACACAATAGATAGCTGACACTCGTTTTTTCACAAGACTGGATTTATCAATATGTATTGCAGGGTGGGGGTGGCCATGGTGGTGCAGCGGTTAGCATTGTCACCTCACAGCAAGAGGTTCTCCGTTTCAATTCTCGGCTGGGGTGCCTTCTGTGCAGAGTCTGCATGCCCTCCCTGTGGTTATGTGGGTTTCCTCCAGGTGCTCCAGTTTCCTCCCACATCCCAAAGACATGCAGTAGGTGGTTTGGACACTCTAAATTGGCCCTAGGTGTGAGTGTATGCATGTGTGTGCCTTCTGTGGAAGGTTGGGCACCAGGCTGGCAACTCGACACTGTAAAACTCCACTGCCAATCATGAGCGGACAGATGACCCCTAACCAGGAAAAGCCAAAAGAAGAAGAAGATTGCAGAGCTAAAGTTGTTTACTTCTTGATCCTACTCATTTGTAAATGGATTACTTCTATAATTATTGATCTGTATCATATCTCATCTAGAATTGTCATTACAGGATTTGAAGCATTAGGTAACGCAGGCTTGCTTTTGGTATAGTTCTGTAGATGATGGTCTAATTGACCTGTTCCATGTTTTATAGATGACGTTAAGTGAAATGCTTGATTCACACTATAGTTTCTAAAACATAACTGTATGTTGTGTAGGTTTCTCATGCATATCATGAGCCAGGGCTCCAGTGCATAACCTGCATTGCCTCACCTGATGGCCTTGAGGAATGTTACCCCTAGCAAAGCTGTTGTACAGCTTATAAGTGTGACATATGTGTGAGTCAGGGATTCTGCCTGGCTTACCTGCACAGATATTGTAGATGATCCATCGGGCATGACAGACAACCTGACAGTTTACTGAGTGGAAACCTTTGCTGTTCAGGTATCTCCTTCCCTGTTCCTTAGGTGGGGCTTTTATTTCTGTGTGTGTGTGTGTGTGTGTGTGTGTGTGTGTGTGTGTGTGTGTGTGTGTGTGTGTGTGTGTGTGTGTGTTTGTGTAATCTATGACCCCAAATACTTTAGGGAAGTATGCTATTGTATAAAATCCATGCATAGCTATTGCTCTTTCCTGTGGTGTTCACGGACACAGATATGCTCCCTTGCATGCAGTAGTACTGCTTAAAAAAATGATGAAATATTCTTGAGGCTGCTGCCTATGACACCTCTACACCTCTAATATATCCCATATGGGTCTCTAAAAAGTACCAGTAGCTAGTATACGTAATGCTACACATAGCTTTCTTTCCTCTGTGGTGGGTTGTCAGTGATTTTTTTTTTATTTGGTCTGTGGTGGGGATGGCAGAGATTGTATATTTCCTCCAGTGTTTCCCTGTCCACCCTGTATTGCAAAATAATTTCAGTTTCATGCAGTCCATGATAAATCAAATGGGGTCTGAACACCCCTCTTCCTTTTGCCTGAGGTCTGACAGCAGCAACAGCAGCAACCTGATTTAAAGCCTTTTGTACATTCAGCATAATTATAGCAGCAGCAACCCCTGACATGTTTTTTATTCTAAGTGTAATCATGCCTGCATTCTAAAGAGTTTTGGTGTACATGATTGCTTTATAGCTTCCTAAATAGCTTGGTAAATTAGAGTGTACTTCAGCTTTTATGTTTTCATTAGAGTATTTTGTCATTTCCTTTATGAATATCAAATAGTGTGTACCGCCAACACGACTACTACACTTCATGTAGCTGTTAATGAATGTGGCTCATCATGTTCTGTATGTCTGTTGTGATGTTTTAAATACATTTAATATGCTGCTTTTATTGTGCATACCTATATGAATTTTGAGGGATACTGCAGTCATCTTTTATATTTCTTACTATCATATGTTTCTTGCACTGTTCATAATAAGGTTAGTTGGGAAGTACTGTCCTGTCAAAAATGCATCGATCATTATACATCAAGTGAAGAATAAATTAAACAGCTTTTAATTGGGTACTATAACTGCTGTTACATTTTGTGGAATGAGAGAGGAGCTCTTCTAAACATAAAGGTCAAAAAGCTCGGTAGGTGCTAAGTTAATATTGTGTGTTGTCAAAATGTGTCATTTCATATTATTTGAAGAGCTTTATGGCATTGCAGTTGTTTTATGTAAAATAAAATGTACTGTTTCAAAACAAACTCTTTATTTCATTACTTAGTGAGTAGACTTGCATTACTTTTCCTAAGTGGTGGTAAATGATGGCTTTGTTACTTTTATTAGCATGCAGCTATTGGGTGTCTTCTCATTTACCTTTTAAGGTTGTCTTAGTTAAAGAAAACAAGTCATTTAATCATGACCAAAACCAAAAAGGTGAACTATGACAATATTAAAAGGCATCTCCTGACCCACGTATTCTTTTTTATATCACCTAAGTAGTACAACAGTGATTTGAGATTAGCAGTGGAAGAAACTGTTGCCCCATTCTTTAATTCACTAAACATTTTCATCATTCAAACTCCAGGTTGTGAACTTCACTTGGTCCATCAATTATTATTATGCTTAGTACTTACAAATATTCTCAAATGCCATGAACCAACACATTTATATTACATTATATTAAATCTGTTTTATGGCAGAATGAGACAGTAAGCCAAATAGTATGAGATATTAAGTGCACCTCAACCTTCTGCAAATCCTCCACCTTCATCTTCCCTTTTAGTTTTTCTATCTGTCCCATACCAATTTGAATGATTTTGTGGACTCTATTTCCTCCTCTTATTACAGTAGTCTATCATATGACACTAGACCTCTGTTTGTAAAAAGTTAATGGCTGAGATCCATGGAGTGGTTGGTCACAGCAATCTGCTGCCTGTGCCCCTCTTTCCAGCCACTGTCCTTCTTGTTCAGGATAACCCCTTCACATATGCATGACCTCATCTTCTGCATCAATACCATGATCCAGACATCACTGTAAGTGGTTGACACTCTGTAGTTTGTGGTGCTATTACATTTTCACCAACTCATAGATCTTTCAGCTGGCTTTCTTCTGAATTCCTTCCAGAAGAGTTATTTTTCGCATATGGCCTCCAGAACTGCACACGGTAGTAATCAAGGTGTGATTTCATCAAGTTCCTGAGTAGTAGAAACATCACATGTTTGCTCCTGTAATATATCCACCTGAGGATGCTCCAAAGCATTTTGTTTTCTGCTGCAGCTACCATCTCAACCTGGCCCCTGTAGTCTGAAGCAGGTGTGATCATCATCCTCAGATCCTTTCCTGTTCAGTGCCATTGGATACACTCCACTTATCTGACACTTTCAGCCGGGGGAACTGGGAGTTAAGTGCAGTACTTTGTTTGCACTGAATCTCAACTTTTACCTTTCTGCCCACATGTTGAGTCTTTCTCTCTTCTTCAGTAGAGCATTCATTCCATCATTCACTGATGCATCTGTCTTCTTATTATCAGATATAATTTGATCCTGTTCTCTTTTCCACTTAACTAGGTCTCAGACAAACACTCCATAGAGTATTGGACCCAGGACAGACCACAGCAGTACAAGTTTTCTTAAGAATGCTGAATCGAGGATATACTTCTCTGACAACACATCAAATAAGAACACTATTGAGGACAATATGGAGTTTGATGAGGCCTACAAAATATAGTGACTGCCTTTTATCCACATACATAATCAACAATGCAGATGAAAGTACAGCACATAGAAATGTTATTGTTCCTTTAACTTTTAGTCACAAATTTTTGTTCTATTAACCCAGTACACTCAACCAAGAAACAACCAATATACTACCACACACAAAGGATATTCTTAGTGGAGATTTTAACTTACTTTGGATAAACCATTATGAGAAACCTTTGTAAAGGGGATTAACACTTTGTAAATTTAAATTATTACAGAACCCACTTGACCAAATATTAATTAAGTATTACGAGCACTGCTGAAGAATATTGTAACTAATACTTCTGATAACGTCATGTGTACACAGCTTCAGCCTAATAATCTGAGGGATCACTGCCTTGCCATAACCTTGATGCATTTTAGAAAACATAAAAGCAAACTTGTTTTCATCAAAAGAAAATTCATCTCTACAAAAATAAGGCCCCTGTGCTAGCAGAAGCTGGCAACTACCAAATGGATCTGTATCACATCATAAAACAATTTAAAAGCAGCCCTATAAACTTCTCCTACATAATATCTGATATTCAAAACAATTACTCCAACTACAATAAGAATTGCAGGTAGTAAGTGCTCTTGGCTGACAGCCAGTCTGAAAAAAATCTAGTTAACAATAGAAATGTTATCTGGTACACTTGAAAAAGGCTATGAAGCTTGCATTTTCAACATTTGTCTGTCTCAGAGAAAAGCCTGCAGGCCAGTAATGAAAGAAACACAATTGAATTACCCTGGTAGGAAACACATGGTACTTGCAGAGTATAACAAAGCCTTTCTGAAAACCATTAGAGTCATAGGATGCCTTGCTTATGCTACAAAGCATAAAACACTAATCCTCTCAGCATTTCTAAACCCCATTGATGCAAAATTAATTGACACCCTTCTGAACAAATAACCTTTGTAGTCAACACATTAGTAAAATAATTTAGGTGAATGACACTTGTTCAGACCCAGGAAAATCTACTGTTGAATACATCCATAAAATATAAACCTGTTGTTCACGAATAACTTTTATTTTGAGGCTGTAGCCACCAGTTTGCTACACTTATTGGAACAGATGCAGTATAGTACAGGACCAGCTATGGATGAACTGAGGCCTAATAATACCCCAGTAATAGCTAAGCTACTGGTCTGCATTATTAATCTTTCTCTTGCCATTATCATTGCCCCTCATAAGCCTATAAGAGTCATTGCTGTTCCTAAGATGTCTAACCCCATTGAAGTTCACGACTTCTGATTTTTGTCAACTTAAGTAATATATCATCAACTGTGGTAACACTGGTATATAAATATTATCCAGAATGCAATTCAAAGTATGGCCTGCTAATTTGTATATAATATTGGCTGTATTGAGGATACAGCATTCATACAAATAGGAATAAAGAACTAATGACAGAATAGGGCTTTTGAAACAGCAAACCACTGCCTTCTAATAGATTAGCCAAAGAAGTGCAACTTTGGAGATGATCTGACTTTAATTTATTCATTTATTAATCTGCTAAGTGAACTGGTAACCATGAATTCCTTTCAGTCATGACTTGGGCTGAGGTGGCAAAAGTAAATAAGGTTTATATGGACACTTTGCAGTAGCCAGTCAAACAGCATGTTTCTGGGAGTAAACTAGAGTGCCTTGAAAAAATCACTACAGTCATAGGAAGGACAAAGAAATTCCATGCAGGCAGTGTCCAGAGAGCGAGACTAAACTTCAGACCCTGAAACTGTGAGGCACAGATCTTAAACAATAACCCACCATGCTGCCCACTAATTTGGTTATTTCACATCTATTTATTTATTTATTTACATTTGTTTACCGGGTAATGTCCGACTGGACAAAATGCCCTTTTTCAGTGGAGACCTGGGGAGAAAAGCTTCAAAAACATAGTTATACAAAATAAATTATCACAATGCGGTTACAAATCACACAGAGATGTAAATAGTTGTTAATAAAAAAAAACAATAAAAGCATTGATCTATTATATTCAAATAAAAATTTACAATATCTTTATTTTTTACATTCAGTTGCAGCCAAAGTAATAAAATGGGGGATATAAGTTAATCTGGAGCAGAGCAAGGGCATAGCCAGTGTGATAGGAGGTATTGTCTTTGTGCCTGTTTAAAGTTACAAGTATGATCAATAGATATAATTTGTTGTGGAAGACAGTTCCAGATTTTTGCAATTTTGTAGCAGTATAAGGAGTCACCATGTGAGTTGTGAGATTTATTTACTTCAAGTAGGACTTTGTCAGCAAAGTGTGGGTGATTAATAGTTGGTTAAGTGTGAGTAAGTTTGGGAGTTCTAACCAGTTTAGTTGGTGAAGGACAATACAGTGATGCACTTTTTTGCAGTAGGCTAGATGCAAATTTATCTAGCTTGTTATAACAGGATTCAAGGTTGTTCATTTCTGTTTTGCGGAGGTTTGTGAACAATAGAGTAGAAAAGACAACAGGTGGGTTCTTGCTAATGCCAGTCTAGCATGGTCTGTAAGATAGGGTTTTGCTCTATAGATGTTCCAAGTTTTATATGGACTTTTTTAATTGTCTATGCTATGTGTTTGTCAAAATTCAATGCATTATCTATGGTAACCCTAAGAAGTTTAGTATGTTCAACAGGTTCTATTTTTGTGCCACTGGAAAAAAAAATAGAGAGAGAGGTAGATTATTAGTTAGTGAGGTAGGACTTGAGAAGACCTTGAGCTTAGTTTTATTGGGATTTGGGATAACTCTTTCGAGAAAAAAATCAGCCATACTTATTCTAATTATTCATAATAGTAACTCATGGATCAGTACTGGTCATTATCTCTTTTTTCCTTTTCCTGGATGAGTTGTTACTATCCCAATATTGATTTCAGTTTGTATAATATATACAGATTGTGATGGCTAGCACAAATGGGGATTGAATCCCACCACTGTCAATTCAATATATGATGAAAAAGGGTCCCTGCCAGCAAAATATGGCAACCAAAGACAACAAAATATAAAGAAAAGGCAGTAGCTGGCACAAGAGAAAGAGACTATATTTCAAGTCATACCACTGCTACCTGGCAGGTTAAAATAAAAGAAAGAAAGTACACATAGAACTAACTCAATAATTAATTGTCAAAATGTAACCCAGCCCTAAGAACATAAAAAATATATATATATATACACTGTTATCTTGGATATGTGTTTTCAACATTCACAGTCAGATGGGACACCACTCCTGCCACCTTCATAGCAGAGTCTTTAACTTAGTACTAAAATACCCTTTCTCACCACTCTCTTTCTGTTAGCAATAGTATATTCTAGAGTGTTTTGTTGTTGTTTGTCTTTCGGCTTTTCCCGGTGAGGGGTCGCCACAGCGGAACTCCGGTCCGCTAATGATTGGCAGTAGATTTTCACGAATGCCGAGGTGCCAGCTCGACGTTCAACCTTCAACGAAGGCACGCCCATTTACGCATGTCTTTCAAATGCTCACACAACCGCGGGGAGGACATGCGGACTCCACACAGAAGGCACTCCCCGCACTTCAGCCGAGAATTGAATGGGAGAACCTCTTGCTGTGAGGCAACAACGCTACCACTGCACCACCGCGGATATCTTCCAGAGTGTTTTAAACATGGTAATTGCCTTTCACACAAGTTATTATTTTGACACATACACATATGTGCAAGTCTCATGTTAGGCTGGCAGAATTCTTCAGTTCCTTCCAACTTTCTTCCTGACATGGTAGTGCAGCCACCGCTCTGGATTTGGACAGAGGCCTCCAGTTATGTGTTGCTTTTAATTAAGCCAAATATGATATCATACCACTTTAATATTTCTCAGGAAGCTGGCCTAAAATATCTAGATAAATGAAGATAGAGATCATAGCTTGTTAACCGGTGGTAAATGATAACCCTGCTCTCAGATAATAAAGAGCAACAATGAATATATAATTATAGTAAAAGAGGAATAAATAGCCCCAACGGAGCTAATGGTGCTGAATAACCAAAATGTGAAATAACCAAAAACAAAACAGCACCAAAGCACAGCTATAACCATAAAAACGCAGTTTTAATAGATAAATACAAGGTAAGCACTTTCACACAATAAATGCGCTTCTTCAGGCAGTTACTTCAGTCTTAATTATGACCAGCAGTAAGAGCCTAACATGAATACACTGTGCATAAGCAATAAAGCAGTGGTGCAGTTATGGGTTAAATGTGCAAAGGAATGAAAAAGTGGACATGAAAGAATAAAGTAATATTTAGTTAAACACACAACCAGAACTATTTAAAGAAAAAGATTATCTAAGCTAGCTACAGATATCTAACTGTTTCAGAGTTAAAGTGTATGAAACCCTTTGTTGTTATAAGACCCTAGAAGATAACAGGCAGAAATTATAGCTAGAAAACATACAGGGAAGTGGTCATCTTGATATCTTCCATGCAAAGAAAAGACAAAGTCCAGGTTCAACTATTTATACATAGTTCACACTAGGCCAGACTGTTACATGCTTAGCCAATAACTACATTGTGACCAAAATTGAGAATCAAACCTTGTACTTTCTGCCAGTGAAGTAAATACCTTAACAATTATGCCAACTCCTTTAGAGCAAAACATTGCATCATCTTTTTCTTAGTTGTTTTTTTCTCCATTGTAAAATTAACTAAACCAGTTCTACTACCTGTAAAGGATAAGGGCATCACTACACCAGACCAGAGACAAGAGGGAGGTCCAATATACATGTCAACTTATATCTCTTAACTGCCTATATTTTAATGTCTTTTTTCTTTTCATAGCTATAGTCAGTGATTTCTTTGAAGTGGAATGTGATTATATTGCACAGTCTGGCAAAATAGGAAAATGCAAGAGGTTTCATCTTTCGACAGATTTATGCATTTCTTTTCCATTCACCACCTTTTATATTTATAAGAAACAAGGTCATAAAGTTACAAATATTTTGCACACCAAATATGTTGTTAGCAGGAAAGCAGAAAGAAAGAGAGAAAATACATTTTAAATCACTTTTTTTAGGCTGCCATTGGCTGTGGTACTATACAGATGACCTCAGTACTATCAAAAAACCCAAGAATACTGTGCAAGTTCAGAAGAGGTTTGAGGGAAAATTTCAACCCCACATGCTCCTGGCTTTCAGCAGTCAGACTTATACATAATCATTTAAAGCCAGCAAGAATGCTACTTGATGTATCCTACAAGCTACTGCTCACTGTAAACGACCTTACCTCCCCACCAATAACCCACTTATCATACTAGAAATCTGTATGCCAGTGCTTTGCTTGAAATCTGTAGTCCAGAACTTATACAGTGTCATAGATAAAGTGAAGAAGAAGGTAAAGAATGTTGCTGACTAACTAGTCATTTCACACATGAAGCAAAGGCAGTGCTGCTTATTGTAAAGCCGGAAGGTTACCTGCCACTCCTTAAGGGCCTTTTATTCCCCAGGCAAATGTCATGTATTTCAGACAACTTTAAATAAGATGCATTGTCTTATTTCTTCTCAAACATGTTAACCTAATGAATAGTGAGGTGGCTCCAGTAAGAGCAAGAATCACCTTGCTAACAAATTCGAACACGGATAACTTAACTACCTGAAACACTGCCCACATCTTGCACAAAGACTGCCACTAGCATCTTCTTTTATTCTGTCAGGTCAACAGGTCAGGGAACGCCCTGCTTTGAAATGCCTTATATATATATATATATATATATATATATATATATATATATATATATATATATATATATACACTGTCTTTGGGGTAAAGGTTATTTATTAACACATTGCACCAGTAAACTAGAATATCCTTCTATATTGCTACAAATACCACTTTACATTCAAGAAAAAAAAAAAAAAAGAAAGGAAAGAACACCCGAGAGACATGCAACTGACAGTGTTGCAAGGATAATGGCTAAACTGATTATCCTTCCCAAAGTGCAGCTTTTTCATGTGTTTGAAAAACATATTCTTAACTAACCAGCCACCTAATTATGTGTTTTCTGTGCTATATTTTATGTGAATAGCCACAGATACATGTTCCAGGAATGGGATTAATTTTCTCATGTCCTACCTGAGATTTATTTATACTTGAGTTATTCTATATATCTTGGGGTCTACACACATGCATACATAAATACACACATACATTCATACTTCCTCTTTCAGCAACACATACCATGTTTATGACCAGTCATGAAAAGACATCCTAAATTACTATTGCAACCACAACATCAGCCATTAGATGACTTATTCTAAAATTGCTGAAAGCAATCTTAAAGCCAAACACAGATTTATTTTTTTTTAGTTATCAATCCAAAGCAACCAAAGAATTGTATAGTAGTTTCAGTATGTACTTAAATGATGTGTTATGATATAAGGTACTTACTTCCTGGTTGCAATAAGCCCTCAGCCAGCTTTCAGTCTCCACCTTACTCGGTATTATCTATTTCTCTCCCATATGATGACTTTCGCATCCCACAGTATCACATGGGTCAATCCCCACTTTTCACTGGAGATTACCTTTCCAGAAACAGTATTCATTGGTGGCTGAAGGTGGGATTCAGAGTTGACCAGAGGATGAGTAATAATCCAATGTGTGTGTCTGTATGTGGGGGTGGGGGGCATTTTCTCATTGATTGAATAGTTCCATGCAGCTAGTTGGTATACACAGGTACCCCATAGTGACAGCCTTATGAAGTTTCACAATGATATCTCAGTGGCCCTTGTTTGTTTCAGACCACAGTTCAGATTATAGCAACTGCAGAAACGTGCAACTTGGAGGATGTAGTTGACTCAATCAGTACTGCTCTATGCTGCAACACGTACCTTCCCTCTATGTCAGATATGCAAGAAATAAGGTACCTCACTCACTGCAGGATGCCATAATAACATCGGCTGCTCATGCCTGCCCTTTCTTGTAACATTATCCTGCTCATGGACCAGTAATGGATTCCAGGTCATTGGTATCACAATTAACATTTTATTGATATGCAGCAGAGAACTTGCAAACTTAATTTTCCTTGGTCACCTAGGCTTTCATTTCATGTCTATTACCACCCTTTGAAGTCATGAGTATATTATGTTACAACTCACAAAACTGTGCAACAGTGATACAAAATACTCACAGAGATGTCTTAATTTAGGTAGTCTGATAACCTGTTTCATTTGGTTTTGTTCATACCATTGTATAATAGACAGCATTTTCCGATCAAAATAAACATTATCAATTAAAGTTTTTGCAGTGTTATGCAGCTTTCAGAACTGTGTTCTGACATCACACCAATTTCATTATGCTACGACTTTAAAAATCCTTTTGATTGAGTCAAGCTGCACAAGCAAATTATTATGCAAGCAATAATGCCTAACATGGTGTATGTTACTGTGTAAATAACTCCCTCTGAGGTGTGTAATGAGGCCTGATACTATAGACGTCCTCATGTTTCTTACTTGCTGTAGTGTTTGTAAATGGTGTTGGAGGAGGTAGTTTACATCCAAAATATAACATGTTAAAAACATCCATAATATTTACTTCATGTTCTGGTCCCTTACTTCTAAAACGTGTGGTTTGCTGCCAGTCATTGGGGATTGAAGTCACTAAATAATGGCGTAGATTTGAGTTTCCAACTTTATTTCTTTCAGAAAATTCACACCGATACAAATCCTGTTATTTAAGCAACTTTCTAATTTTATAAGAGCAATATTTAAAATCTGCTCCAGTTTTTGAGCATTTGCTTCCATTTATTTTAGGCTATATCTAGATTTTTTGAGCTAAGAGGTCGTGAGGTATTCAAGCCTCCTTACTGCTGCTGCCAATGGTCGCTCAGTCTGACTTACTCTCTCACAAACACACAATTGCACTTCAGAAAATGAATGCTCACACAAACCGTATCATTACAGGAACTTTGTGATTTTATAAGAGCAATGTTTAAATTCTGTCCCTAATATGAGCATTTTTACACCTTTACCTTAGGCTTTATGGTGATATCTTGAGCTAAGAGGTCGAGAGGTATGCAAATCTCAACTGCTGCTATCAGTGCTTTATAGCTCTTACTCTTCACAGTCTCTCTCTCTCTCACCCTCAGAAACACACACAAACACACACGTACGCACACGATTGAACCTGCTCTCAGTATTATGCATGCAGGCATAAACAAACACACACACACACACACACACACACACACACACACACACACACACACACACACACACACGCACACACGCACACACATGGTTTCACTTTATATTCTCACACACGCACACACGGTTTCACTTTATAATCTCAAAATGTCAAAATCTCGAATTTCAGCATTTCAGGTCTATAAATCCAAATTTTAAAATGCGGAAAGTGCATAATTGCGAATTCAAATATATCAAATTTGTGGTTATGGCTTTACGTTACATAATGTGTGGTGTTTACATTGGATGTAGTTTGATGTGATGTATGGATTTGCATGGAGTGTAAGGTAAGTGACTGTTTTGTAAGAGTTTTGGGTGGGAGTTTGAGTGTGTGTTAGATTGTTTTTAAGTTGTATGTTTGGGTTAGGGTAGGTAGGTTAATATATGAGTGTGTAATTGTTGAAAGTGTTGGTGTTTGTGTATGTGTGATATGTGTGTGTGTATGTGTGTGTGTGTGTGTGTGTGTGTGTGTGTGTGTGTGTGTGTGTGTGTGTGTGTGTGTGTGCGTGTAGAAGGGACTGTGGAATGTCTGGGTGTGAGTGTTCTGTCTATTACTGTTTGTGTGATCTCGGAGTTAGTATATATAAGTAGGGGGTGTTGAGGGTGCAGGGGGGCTTGCCCTCCTGCTTTTGTGTAGTGTAGGTGTTTTGTTTTTTTGTGTGTATTTGTTTTGTTGTGTGAGTGGTGTGGCTTGTGTGTGGTGTGGTGTATGCTGTGTGTTCTGGTTTTATGGTTTCAGGTTTGTGAAGTTTCTGTTTTGTATGGTTTCGGCTTCATGGTCTCGAAATTCTGAAATTCGAGATTTCAGTATTTCGAGATTATGAAGTGTAACCGCACACACACACACACACACACACACACACACACACACACACACATACACACACACACACACACACACACACACATGTTTTAATTTTCTTTCTTTCTTTTTTTTTTTATTTTATACTCACTAAACAGCAAAAGTGCTGCTAAGCAAGAAAAAAATAATGGTGGCCATTATGTTACTTTCAGTCCGAGCTCCACAGCAGTTTGATATGCTGCCGTGAAGCAGTGGACTCATTTTTCAGCAGGAATTACCTGTTGATTAACACCCTGCTGGAGAACACTCGTTCTCTGATCAGAGTGCCAATCTACAGGTCAATCATTCTCTAATTTGCATTAAAAGTACAATTGAACTGAGGCACAAAATGCATAGATTGTTACAGTTTTACTCCATTAAGCACTGACCTGAATAACATATGCAAATGCAGTTTAACTACATCTTTCCCTTTTAAAAAAATCCCCTTAACACTCAAATGTTTATTTTAACTTCATAGTAGTCTGCCTTGTTCCAACTTTGTTTGAGGGATGTTTAAAAATTACTCCCAATACATTACTATTAAAGAAAAAAATTCAGCTCATGCCCTGTTTATGATGTTATGAGGATTTCCATGCCATTTCCAACTTGGTAATAACAGCTTTATAACAAACTTCATCCAAAGAAAGTTTTAAAGAAAATTCTGTTAGCTTGTGCTGAGTTATTATTTATTATTTATTTATTTATTTATTTACATTTGTTTACTGGGAAATTACGACTGGACACAGGTCCTTTTTCAGCAGAGGCCCGGGGAGAAAAGCTCCACAGAATAACATGGTAGATGGTAAACTAACAATCATTGAATGAGTACAGTAGAGGTGGTCATGACATGGAGAAATACAGGAGCAAATTAGGTATAATTGAGTAGTAAGCTCTAATTACAAACATTGAGAAATAAGAAGTAAAACACAGTGCTACACATTTTCTAAACAGTAACTAGATAACAGTAATAGACTAAATAATAACCAAATCCTGGAAGGATTAACAAGCTGTGAGTAATCTTCAGTTCAGTTTTATAGTGATAGAGGGGATACTCTATCTAAATCTGGGAAAGGAGAGAAGGGTTGAAGGGGGGGGGGTATTAATCGAGGTTTGGACAAGGACAAAGCCAGTGAGAATTTAGGTGAGATTTAAGTGCAGTCTTAAAATGACTGCAGGAAGGAAGGGTAGTTATGGTAGTGGAAAGGTTGTTCCAGAGCTTGGATATAGCGCAGGAAAATAGTGCTTCACCTGCTGAGTTTTTGGCTTTGATGACTTGGAGGAGATTTTTGTTGCAGGAGCGTAGTGGTCTGGAAGAGTGGTAGGGTTCGAGAATTGTATGGAGTGATGCGAATCAGAGAGGGTGGTTTACTAGTTTATGAGCAAAGGTGAGTTGAGTTTGGGGTAGGAGTTGCGGGAGCTCGAGCCAGTCAAGGTTTCTAAGGGAGACACAGTGGTGGCTGTGGTAAGAGGCGCCAGCGGCAAATTTTGCGATTTTATTGTAGCAGGCTTCGAGTTGGTGTAGGTCTGACTGTCTAACATTTGTAAGCATTGGTGATGCATAGAGTAGGGTGGAGATTAGTTGGGAATTGGAGACAGAGATTCTTGCTGGTTTGGTGAGGTATTGGTGGCTGCTATATAAGGCACCCAGTTTTGCATTTTGGAATCTAGCAAACATGCACAAAATCTCTCAGTGGGCATTTGTCACTGGCATTGCATCTATCTATTCTCCTTTTTATAATGTGCATCTCTGGTTACCCAGTAAAATCAAACAGAAGTGTCATTAACATCAGGATATATTATGTATTTTAACAAATGTGGTAACTTTTATTCAGTAAAAAATTTTAGCACAGAAAAAAAAATGTTAAAAGTTCACTCATCATAAATACACTGGAACTAGACACTATTCTCAATGCATTAAGAGATACAGTCATTTTGAATGGCTATGCTATACATTTGTTTTAATGTGACTATTGCTATAATGTATATTCACAGTATATACAGACTAAGCAGCTGTGGATTACTTGTCATCACATTCCCCTAAAAGAAGACAATAACCCATCTCTAAAATTATGACAGACAAGTATACAGTCAATCCACATACTTTCTACACTTTGGACAAGTCCTGTCAATGCACATGAACAACAAATCTAAATGTTATTAATTATGCTATACTCAAAACACGTTAACATATTCTCCAATAGAATTATTCATGTAACAGCATTTGAGAATATTTTCATCAAAAAAATAATTGTACAGTCACTTATCTGACTTTATTACTTTGACACAGTCCAGATGACAAGTGGGTACTTTAACTTTCCTTCTTCTGTGTATCACTCAGACAGTAGTAGAATAAAGGGAACAGGAACCTGTGGGAGGAAAACTATTAAACAATTATAAAACAAAAAACACAGTGGAGGACAAAGACACTTATACTTTATTTTACAGTTAACACTTTCATGTAATACTTCAGGACTTCTTCAGAAGTGAGTAAAAACATTGTAATCAAATTCAGATAAACAAAAATGCATCACACAACCAAAAACTAACATTAAAGTGCTCACACAGATGAAGTAATGCTGCATGAAAAACAGTCAAGCAGTTTTCACAAGCAAAAATATTCACTTGCGTGTTTGCATCTTGACCTAAACAATAGTAGAATATGTAACTATACTGGAGCGTGCAAAATGTTCTAAAATGATTATAATACTTTTTACCTCTGTACAAACAAAAGTAGAAGACAGGGATCGACTTTTCCTATTCTCCCTATGTATTTTAAATAGACGTTCAAGTGCCCATTCAAACCTGGTAAATGATCTGCATTGAGCTTAATCTGCCACATTACCTCCTTAGCTTCCAACTTATGACTTATTATTTCCAAGATGGGTCCTTATGCAGTGGCAGCCTCTTTAGCTCCCATTGTTGTCTAATGTTTCTTGTATAAACTGTCAGTATGTGTCCATTGTTTTTTTGAAGTTGCTTGTGACCGAGTGTAGAATGGGATGCTGGCATGGTGTCGGATGGTGTCAGTGGATCGACTGGATCAGTGGACCATTCAGATTAGTTCGGGTAGCTTGTAGTGGCTGGAGTGATTGATCTGGTCATAGCTGTTTAGGTCTATATGTTTAGAAGTCCACCAAACGGAGTGGATGATGCAGACCTGAGTGTCAGATGGTGTTGTGCTGGATCTGGACTTGATTTTGACAGAGGAAGCTGGGCTGTTGCTGGTGTGGAGACACGGTTGGTGGTGGAGTGGATGGTGGATTGTGATAGTGGAGGATGATGGAGACTGTGACTGTTGTTATGGACGAAGCAATGGAGACTTGATTATCTGCTGGATGTGGCATGATTTGGATTTTTGATTTTTGTTTTTGTTGGGTCATTGGAACTGGACTGAGATTGTTGGTGTGGAGATGTAGCTTCGATTGGCTTGGACTCTGTGTTTGTTGTGTGTGGTTTGTGTGTGTGTGTGTGTGTGTGTGTGTGTGTGTGTGTGTGTGTGTGTGTGTGTGTGCGCGCGTGTGCACGTGTGTGTGTGTGTGTGTGTGTGTGTGTGTGTGTGTGTGTGTGTGTATTTTGTTTATGTGTTTATGTTTATTTGTTGAAATTATTATGTGTTATATGTATTCACGAGTTTGAAGGAATGTGATTTAATTCAGTTGTTCACTTGTGGTTGTATGATCTGAATGAAAACAAAGTTTTACTTGATTACTTGATAAGCCTCCCCTTATCACCATCTATAATTTAACCAATATGAAAAAGAAAATTTTCTAAATGAATTAGAAACCATGGAATGTTTACCCAAAGTATTCATGTAACTTTTTTGTCCTTATTGCATAAATATATTCACTGATGTGCTCATTTAATTTTCTAATAGCCTGACCTATATAGAAATTATTACAAGTTTCACAAGTTGCTCAGTACATTACTCCCATCAGTTTCACAGCAACTTCTGCTATGATAGATGTACATTTATCTTGTTATAGTGAATGGTGACACAATCTCCAAAATGAAAGAGTACACCAGCAATAGCTGACCCCCTGTAAACAACTTAGACAATTTCACCATTGCTCTGCATTACTTCATCTCAGCTGCTTATATCCATAGTAGATAAGAATCCAATTGAAAAACAAAACTTGCAGTACATAGAAAACAGTCTGTAAGAATAAGCTTGATATAAATATAGTTTTGCCAGAGTAAACCTTAAATAAATACATTATTCTGTTTGCATAGGTCAAGAAATGCAGACATATTAAGGCAAACCTATATATTCATTTCATATTTCACATTTAACATGTAGTTTCATTAAGTGCAGTTTCAATAGAAAGGAGTGTTTATAGTTCACATTTTACATGTAGTTTCAGTAAGTGCAGTTTCAATAGATAAGAGTGTTTATGTTTCACATTTAACATGTAGTTTTAGAAAGTGCAGTTTCAATAGAAACGAGTGTTTCAGTGAAAAATACAAATGGTCTCGGTGAAATATTCTTAAGACCAAAGTACTGATAAGGATGAGACATGCTAGCAGAGTGTTTGCAACGTCTGGTACAAAAACAGAACTTGGTTAGATGGTACGAGGCTTGTGGGCCAAGTTTAATCAGTTGTGCAGAACTTGTAGGAGATTTACAGGGTTTTTGTATTATGAGAGATACTTGCTAGACAGAAGTTGCTTCATTTCAGAGAAGACTGAGCACAGCATTTCAGGTTGGATAATCAGGAAATTATGTTTAGAAGTCAATTTAAAGATCTAGCAGTTGAAATATACAGAAACGAACAGAAACAGTTCTGAGTTCAGAGTTACAAAGGACAGTGTAAGTCATTCTTCAGAGCTACAGAAGTCTGAACAATATGCTGTTTGCTTCAGTACATCAGCATGCTCTTTGAGACAGTTAAGTCTTGTTTGGGTCTTGTTGGATTACTATATCTACATCCAATGTACGCTGCTACTACATAACAAGTCACCTTCAAAATTCTAATGAGTAAAGACTTTTATTCTGAAAGGTACAAGAAGGTTTGGCACATAAAGGAGAAACTGAAATATTTAGCATTTGTCCAATGCAGCACCAGATTAATTTAAAAATTAAGATATTTATTCCAGTTCTTACAATATCCATGGATCTTCTCATCACTAAAAGCCTTACTATACAGTAGAAATCAAGTATATAGACTATGGAAACAAACAAACAGCCCTGTACACCTTTACGCATTTTTGAGCTAAAAAACAAATGCAAAGTTGTCATTATGGAAGCTATATCTATTCGCCTTTGTAACAAACTCAACCACTCTCACAGCACCCCAAGAAACTCTAGAAAGCAACCAAAACCATAGCATACTTCATTAATAATAAAAATGAATCAAATTCATCGAAAATGACCAACACACCATTTTTCAACTTCAAAAACCTCTCCCACACTACCATAAACAACCCATCTTCCAAAGACACCATATATCCCATCTCATGAAAATAATAATGCATTTCAAACTCAAAGTGGTTGAGTTTAAAAATGCATGAAAACCCCAGACAACTATGCTCTAGTGACAAAACCTTAATCAAGATAACCAAATCCAACAACTCAGCAGGCGATTGCCTATATCCTAACTACATAGGTAAAATCTGGAACTCACTGCCAACTGCTATTACCTCAGCAAACTCTATCATTAAATTTAAACAACTACTAAAGGAACACCTATTTATCAAAAGACAATGCCCATGACTTCCCCCAGGTTGACCATCTATACCTGTTTCCTTCCTCAGGACATTTTCTATCATCCTCCTCACAGTAACTTACTTCATGTACTAGTAATCTTACTATGCTAACCTCATCTACTAGCAGTCCTACTATGCTCTAAATACTCTCTACTACTCTTTGTACTCCCCTTTTCTAACACCACCATACTCAAACACAATATTGTGAATTTGTGCATATCCCTGGGTAAATTATGCACACTCCCATTTATGTCACAACTGGTCAAGTAGAAATTACTGGGCATACAACTTATGTGTCCATCTACTACAATTTACAAGCTAAAATATTTTTATCTCTGTAATGCTAAAATGTTATGTTTTGTACTTGTTCTCTGTATTTGTGAAATGACTCTGTATGTGTTACATGGCTTTGTATATTAACAAACTGTGGAGCTTTTCTCCCCAGGCCTCCACTGAAAATGGGCATGCATCCAGTCGGATTCTCCCAGTCAACCAATGTAAAATAAATAAAAAAAAAATAAATAAATAAAATTTCAGCATACTCTTACTGACCCAGACAATGCATTTACATTTCACTTTAGAGTAATCAAAGCCCAAACTGAGGAAAATCTTAGCAGAACTGGACTCAAAATCAATTCAAGCTCTAACAGTATTCATCCAGAATTCCTTAAACTACCAGCTTGTGCCCTCTATAAACTTCTGTTATGTATATTTAATATGTCATTAACCTCCTCCACAGTTTCACAAAAATTCAAGCACTAGTTAATATACTAATTGTAAAAAAAAAAGATTTTCCACTTCTCTGCTTTTGAATATAGACCTATCTAAATATTATGCTTTATCACAAAGGTCATTGAGAAAATAATTGACAACCAAATGGGTTCTGATGGTTCACACCTTGGAGGTAAACAGATAGGCACTAGATCGCTTGCCTAAATAGGAAAAGAATGACCCTACTGTAACCTTTATATTGCACATTTAATGAATGCCATCAAAAGTCAATTCATAATTAAGTGTGGCATATTAATCTCTAGCCATCATCACCATCTGCCATCCAACTCCCCCACTCTTCATCTTACATCAGATGACACAATACTGTATCCTTTCAGATGGTGAAAACACTTTTTTTACACCTAAAAAGTCTGGGATTAGTGAGAAATTACAGCTTGGTGGCACAACCATTATTGTAAAGGAATTAATTTTAACTTGAGAGGAAAAGTGGTTATCATGTTTCTAAAAAGTAGAGCATAATACATTGTAAGTGCATCCCGGTTACTTTATAGTAGTTAAGTTGGCAAAGTTTCGCTTTTTCCACACTATAAAGTAGGTGATGAGTGAATAAGTGGATAATGAATTCCTGCAAGTTGTCCTGGATCTGCATACTATTTATTTATTTCAGAAGCATGAGTTAGGAAAGCTGTCACATGACTTACTGGTTCAGTCTTTCAATTACATAAAGGTGACTCTAGCAATCACAGAGCTGAATTTCTAGAAGAGTCATCAGTATAACTCTGACTGATACAAATGATGCATCTGAACCATTTAATTCCACTGTTTCTAAAAGACAAAATTACTGACAAAAATCAGTAAAGCAATATCAATTCTACTAGAGAAGGCAGCTGTACTGATGTATACACTTTAAATTGCAGAGAATAAAATCTGCAAAATTTAATGCTAACAGATTCATATGCACAACATTTGATCTGTTAAAAACTTCAAATGGCTGCCAGTATAAAGCCAGCCATCATTGCTAATTAGTACTACATTGCTTAAAATCATTACCTCAGGGCACGCCCACTCACCAAAGCTTTACTTCCAATTAAACATCAAACATGTATGCTCAGCAACAACTAATATAACGCAATTTCACAAGTAAAGCCTCCGTTAAAAACTACTATGGGAGAAAAGGCTCTGAGCAGACAAGGACCAGAGACTTAGAACTATTTACCAGTTGAAATCAGGAAGCAACAGGTAATAAATAGTTTTAAATTTAAGATGAAGAAACTTCTATTTAATTTGAATTAATGTTCTTATTTTCAAAATAATGAATGAAGCAAAGTTTGCCTTCTAAGCAAAAATCAGACATTGAAATTTTATCACTTGTTGAAAGGTAGGTCAATGTTGTATTGACAAACACTTTGCACACTCTTTGTCTTAGAGTGATATGTAAATTCTATATTTCTGCAAATACTTACTTTTCTTTAAGTAAGTATCTTCTTTTTATACTCCTTGGAGCTCAGGTCATGACTAAAAAGGGTCAAATGACTGACTATCCCACCAAGTAAACAAATAAAAATAAATAAGCAAACTGTTATACATCAACGTTGCTTATTTGTGTGAATAATTTCCAGGAAAGTACTTCAAGTTTATGGTTATCTGTTTTAGTTGCAAGAAGTGCTCATAGGTTCATAGGTAAGTACTATGCAAGCTGCCTTAGTGGGCCATTTTAAGCCTAGCCAGTTTCCCTTTTTGTGTTTGAAATAAACAACCCCATTTAGTTATAAACTGACCTTACCCATCCCATGGTAGAACATTTTATATTACCCATAATGAGAATAATTGCGATCATACCGTAGATAATTTGAAGAGACCCATCCATGGTATAAAGCATTTAGGAGCTGCCTGTTTCCATTAACAGTACAGGGGCAGTCCTGGAGTATTTTTCCCATCCATAGATCCAAGTTGTGCTTGAATATGGACAGGGATGAACTTTGTTTTATGTGGATGGGAAGTCAGTTCCAAATCAGTGATATTCTCTCTGAGATATACCGCCTCCCTCCAAACCATTCTATTTATGCTGCAGAAGAGGTTTAGATCCCTGGACTGAGTATTTCTGATGCCATAGTACTTGCTGATGTGCAATAAATCCATCAGTAATGGGTCAGAGGATGACTTCTATCCCAGACACAAGCCACCTCTTAGTAGCCTGTAAGATACAAAGTATAGTGACAGAGCTTTGTGTTGGTCCATGTAGGATATGTTGTTTAGGCCTTGTATCCTTTTTTAAGGTATCTCTGTGGGCATTCCAGTTGTTGCATGTCACTGGACAGATACATGACAAAGGGGGCATTATACTAAATTACTAGCCTAATGAAGGATGAGTAAAGAGGGACAATGGCATGCCTAGATCTAGACACAATCCCTTTGTTTGTAAACTGCAGTATAGAAGGAATTCCTTACAACAATGGGCACATGTTGTTCAAAGATTAGGCCACTGTCCACAGACATTCCCAAATCTCAAACAAATGGGTCATATCTTAGAAGGATATCGTCAGTGTGGTAGTTTCCTTAGCTAGATAAGGATACAATAATGCATTTTTTGGCAATTAGTTTCAGTCCATGATTTTGTCACCAGTTATTAATTTGGACAAACCTTCCTGCACTATGACAAAGTAATTTGGGTATTCAATGACTGCTCCTAGCTTGCAGTCGTCTACAAACTTAGTCAGCCTGAATGGTTTAGTATTGGCTTTTACTTTTACACATGAAACTCTCACACCCAACACCCAAGACTTTCTATAGAACCAGGAATCAATATGATTAATACGGAAATGTATTGGTGTGCATGTATGTATATATGTATATATTTGCTAGTTTATTTACTGTTTGAAACCTACATAACTGTATCTTTGAACTCAGCACACAGCTGATAACTAATTGCAAGACCACAGAGATTTCACGACAAAAACTAGGTAAGGACAGCCTACACAGTCTGGCTGAGTATGTCATTGCTAAAATAGATGCCTAGGCACTATTACTATATACACATTGTATACGTGTGTCTTATTAAATGTAAATGGTGTGCACACATACAGAGAACATAATCAGCATTACCCTAATTAATACCCCATAAAAGCCTATCCAATAGATCTGTTTAAATGTATAACTTAGCATTTACCCCAAAGAAGCATAAGAATAACAGCCCATATTTGCTAAAAATAGTCTTAATTTGATCCTTCTGCTTTTTTCCCTCATCTTCTGCCTTTCTATCATACTTAACAGGAAAGTTCAAACCTCCTTAAATCAAAGCAGCAAACTCTAGCTAAAAATGTTATACTGTACTATTAAGCAGCATGCCCTTTAATAACTGCCATTTGATCATTAAGCCCCCCACCTTCCCCATTACACTCAAATGGAAAATTCAACATCCTTAACTCAAATGAGAAAACTCTACTTAAGAATATCACACTACACTGTTAAGCATTATACCCTTTAAATATACTGTGCTTTCGACCTTTATATATTTTATATCCTTATGGATATGTACAATAGCTGGGCTAAAGTACTGACCTACTATGAGTGTAATCTACCGAACTGGATATTTTCTGCATGTACCAGAGCAATATAGTAGTGAATGTCTGTCAATAAGATAGTTCTGATGCATTCATACATGCCAAGCAGGATAATCTCATGTAAATGTGACTTTACTGCGACATCTTTAGAATCAGCAGTCAAACTGAGACTGAAGTATAATTTCCCAATCAGTGGGTCTGCACTGATATAACAGGTACTAATTTTAACCTAGAAATGCACATATTATTATAGTATGTGACAGTGCATGACAAATGTATGCAACAGTACAAGGGAGCTTACAGCTTGCTTAAGGGGGCTGGTAGCAAAATTGCCCTGAAGGTATTTGCAACACAGGTATCCAATTCAAATGTCATATGAATGTGGTTATGAAGATAGTAACAGCAGATTCTGGGGGTGTTTATGCCATTCTTACTTAAGACCCCTCCACTGTTCTACCAAAATCAGTTTGCAGCCCCTCAGTAACTAGAAAACATATACAATATGTCAATGAGTGTCATATGGTTGATATTCTTACAAAACTTGCACACCACAGTGATAAACAGAACACAAAATGAAAGCTTCCCTAATCCAAACCATGAAGTGGGCACATAGCATCAAGCAAGGTGTCATGCAGATTCTTGACAAATCTCAGAGTTCTGCAAAGTGAGAAACATTTTTATTACATCTTTAAGTAGAGAAAATGCCATTCTACCAGAAATGTATATCACATACTCAGTAAAACTATAAGAATACAATTATCACTGTTGAAAGCTTACACAGAGTACTGCAACTTAGTTGTTATTGTGTATTACTTTAAAAAAAGCAATTTTGATGGTAATTATAATATGCTGGTTTCCTCTTATGAGAAAGAAATGCGTTGAATAAACAAATGTTTCCAAGTGAGCTCTTGAATCTCATAGCTAAAGAATCAGTCTCAGCAAGAAGTGTTCCTAGCCTAAACATGCATAGAAAAACAGAAGTAAGACTCATTTAAAATGAGTGCAGTTTGTAATCCTACATTTAAACCCCAAGAAACATCCGTTGTGGTAGCCAGTTACATTACATTAAGATATCTTCAGATCTTCAAATAAATAGTAATCAGCTCCATGCAAAATCAGACACAAGCAAGAGAATTTAAAAACTTGAGAGGTGAGGGAGGAGCAAAATACCTTTTATATTGTATAAGTGTATGTTCGTCTATTTGTGTATGTGTGTGTGTGTGTGTGTGTGTGTGTGTGTGTGTGTGTGTGTGTGTGTGTGTGTGTGTGAGTGTGTGTGTGTGTGTGTGTGTGTGTGTGTGTGTGTGTGTGTGTGTGTGTGTGTGTGTGTGTGTGTGTGTGTGTGTGTGTGTGTGTGTGTGTGTGTGTGTGTGTGTGTGTGTGTATTTCTGTTATAGTCTGCTCTTTTGGAATACTGAATATGGTATTAACATCAGCTTAATGTTTTATAAATAAATTTTAGTTATGGTTAAGCTGAAGTTGGGCAGACATGGACATATGTAAAAGCTAATGGAAGAACAAATGTGCTGAAGTTTTCAGGGAGTGTCATATCTCTATTCTGATGAGGTACTCCACTCACTTTTGTCGCATCTTTACTTTTCCCTCTCCCACACATCCTTTAAGCCCTGTAGTAATGTACAGTTACCACCGGCTCTGGCTATAACCTCCTGAGCATTAACATTCTCTAAGTAAAGTAGAACTTAAAGAAATAAATACATAGTCTCTATAAATAAAATCATTCAGAATGAGTCTGGAGGAATGTTGTAGCAAGATTCTGATAAGGTAGTGCCACTCACGTTTGTCCCAGCTTTATTTTTCTGTCTTCCACGCATCCTTAAAGCCCTGCAGTAAGTTGTACTTATGACTGCCTCAAGTTGTAAACTCCTGAACATTAAAATTCTCTAAGTAAAGCTGAATTTAAACAAATAAATAAATAATTCTTATAAATTAGATCTGTTATAAAACATTATCAATACAAAAAATATAGCTGAGTGCTTGTAAATATGTGAAAAATATTTATGTTTTTCTTTTCAGTAATCTAAGTTTTAAGACACAATAATTAGCATGTCCATTAAGACATGGTGAATGCTGTGCATTTCATTTACCTTGCCAGGACAGCTCTATTCTTTTTGACAAACTGTTGAAATTCCCACCCCTCTAGCTTGGTAGGGTATTATCAATAACAAAGAATATGAGCTTTTTAAAACTGACACCAACAAGACAATCCCCGTGATTTAATAAAGCTTACATGGAGCTAATCTCCATGTAAGCATAGAGGCACAGCTTGAATATGGAGTTCGGAGTAGTTGCGATCTGATTGAACATGGAGTTCGGCGCCTGTGCGATCCAGTAAACAAGGCCGGGGGCTTGCACGAGGTCTACTTTAGAACACTGAAAAATCAAAATATTGAATGCTCACGTGGGTGAAAAATCAGGAATTTGATATTTAGTTTTTTGGATCGCAGTACAGTGAAGATTGGAATATTTGCCCTTTCCTCACTGTAGTGTGATCTTGGAGTAGGAATATATATTTAGCGGGGAGTGTGGGGGGCACAGCCCCCCCATAATAGCGATTTTGAGTTCCTGATCATTCGCTCATGTGAGCGTTCACTTTTTTTACATTTTTCGGTGTTCTGACATAGACCCCATGCACGAGCCTCCCAGCACTATTCCAATACAGACGCAATGGAATAATGCAAATCACCTCATTTGCTGGTGAAAACCATGAAAATGAGGTGAATTTGCAATCCGGCAAGTAGACAGACATCTGTGTTGGAGCAATGTCCGCAGCAGAAATGTATTCGGTTAGTAACCTTGTACATTTCTGCAATAATCAAAATGGGGGCATGACAGCTCAAAGTAAAGCATGTATTATCTTGATTAGATGTGCCAATAGCCATAACTATGGCCATCGGCATGCCAAAGTGTTTAAAACTTTCAAAAATCAAAAGGTTTTTTTTAGCCGATTTCTGCCATTTATTGTCCAAGAAACACTGCTCACAGATAGCCCACAAACTGTACACGGCTCGAACAGGAACTCACAAAAAATTTTATTAGATGTACAAGTAAGTTAAGCGCTTTCATCTGTCGTACCAGACTTCATCAGAATGATCTGATTTCTGCCATTTAAGCAAAGTGCAGTGGCACGCAAATGTGATCATGCAGAAAATAAAAAAAATAAGAAAAAGGCAATTAAATGTGAAACATTAATTTTTCCATTATAGTGGGCAGCATGCAGACTCATAACAATAACAGGTAACAGTGGTTGCTAAGGACATAAGCTCTGGTATAGCTCTGGTATAGTGGTGTAACTAGGGTATAAGGCAGTAGGGGTATGTAAATGAGCTAAATTTATTGAACAGCAAAATGGGAGACTGTGTCCATGGGTACCTTATCATGTAGGAGCTATAATATGGTGGTGTAAGCAGAAGAAGCAGCTGACATGAAAAGGGGGTGTGTCATGCATGGTGTAAGCACATTGGAGCTCCGCGGCTCCTATTTGCACACAGCTAAGCAAGGAGGGTTGTCTGAGGCTGTTTAGCTGTGCTTAGCTATTTCAAGAAATGATGAGCGTGTTCGTGTCCAGGAGAGGGCCTTTTCTGCTCAGTAATGTTTACACTAGCTAAAACAGTTTGCTCAGCATGCTGTGGGGCTTAAACACAGTGGAAATAGAGGGAAAACAAGGAATTAGCAGAATAAAGGAAATGAACTACAAATCACAAATACAGATTCTACCACTCACAGTGGCCCATTCAAGCCCCTCAATAATATAGCTGGCAGGTGGAATGTACCATTGTCAGCCAATCACACAGGCAGCATCTGTAGCACACCAGTATAAAGTATGCAAACACCTTTTAGTCTGGTTTTCCCCACAAACTCTGCACTATTGGTGTACACACTTGGGAATTTTAACTGAGAAAATGGTAGGGGCTACTGCTGCTTTGCTACATCTGTATGTGCTACAGACTGAGGGAGGTGATGAGGATAATGCTGACAACTGGCCCAGACCGATGAGGAGAAGAGTGTTCAGACCCAGGGTAACTTTCCAGGGGCTATATGATCTGGAGATACTAGAACACTACAGGGTGGACAGCGACATACATCAGCAACTCACTGAGCTCTGCCAGACTCAACTCAGACCCAGAGCCAACAGAGGGGAACCCATCCCAGTTGAAACCAAGGTATGAGTAGCCTTAAGAATACTAGCCACAGGTACTTCCCAAAGATCTACTGAGGACATCATGGGGGTCTCACAGGCATCTGCATCCAGGATACTCCACCAGTTCCTGGATGCCATGCAACCATATGCCAGTAATCATATTTATTTCCCCAGCACCCCTGAGGAGAGGACCAGCAATATCACGCATACCTCTCAACTGTACAGATTTTTGCAGAATGTCCAGATTTTTGCCTGATATTTTTGGTGTGTTTCTCCTAAAATCTGTACCTTTCTGGCAAATAGCGGAGGAATTAAGTCATTAAATAATGACAAACATTTGAATTTTAAGACTCCACAGCCTTCAGAAAATTAATGCTAATGCAAAACCTATTATTCTATCAACTTTCTAAGTTTGTGAGAGCAATATTTAAAATCTGTTCCTATTTGTCCCCCCATCATTTTAGGCTCTGTCCAGATTTTTTGCTCTAAGAGGACGAGAGGTATATGCATCTCTTCCACCATGTAACAGACTACCCAGAGGTACTGGGTGCCATAGACTGCACTCATGTCCACATTAAAACACCACCCAGTGAAGGCAGTACAGTGTATGTCAACCACAAAGGCTATCACTCCATCAACTGCCAGGTCATGTGCAATGCCCAAGGCATTATCATGAATGTGTGTGCTGGCAGCCCTGGCAGCTATCACGACTCCCATGTCTGGCATGCCTCACAGCTGTACCAGGCATTTGCCAGGGAGGACATCCCATATGGTCATCTCATGGGGAATGCTGACTATGCAGTGGAGCCATGGATGATGACACCCATCAGAATTGCACACACACCCACTGAAGAATGCCATAAAGAGGCACATGCACAAGCTGGGAACATTATAGAGTGTGTGTTTGGGATGCTCAAGTCACAGTTCCAGTGCCGTGACATATCTGGTGGAGCCTTGGAGTAGACTCCAGTCACATATATGCACATATTCATAGTATGCACCATGTTACACAGTATGATCCTGCAGAAACAGCTGTGTCAGGAACATCACAGGGAAGGGGCACACAGCCCCCCCATCATTGCTAAGGTCTCCACAGGCACAGGGAGACTTGGAGGAGGAACCCCCTGAGCCTGCCCCTGTAGGCAGACTTAGGCATGCCCAGTATGCCCTGGTCTTGGCAAAGAGGCAATGCATAGCACATACACTGACACCCTAGGAGCCCAGGGACTGACACCTCTCCCTGACTCGCACACACAGTAAAATGGATGCCACACACATCACACTACCTATACCTTACCATGTATAGGCTGTGTACTGCATGCATCCGACAGAATTACCCCTTAAGCACCATCCTCACAACTGCTACAGGCACACGGTAAGTCACTCTTCTTAACAATAAATGAATGGAGTAGTACATTTTGGTAGCATATCTTAGGTGTTGCTACATGTATGCAAGGGAATGGGGTGGCCTACCGGGATAGCAGCAGACAACTGACAGTTATGTGGAATAACAGGAAATGTCTTCCCAATTCTGGCTTCCACAGAGTATGCAATAGGTCCCTAGGTGACAAAACTCATTGCAGTGTATGGGCGGGGGGGGGGAGGGCAAATAAAATGGGGGGTCATAGGTCACATGAAGTGTTGTCAATGTTGGGGTCCCATAGTCACCCCTTAGACTCTCTGAGCAAGTCAGGCATAGAAATCCATTAAGCAATGTCTGGCAAAGGCCCAAAAATAGGGACAATGATGAAACAGTCCTCTTACAGACTTACACAGTGATATCACAGCAGTTCTTGGAGTTGCATGAAGTCTCTGAAGGGTAGGAAGTCTGAAAGTCAAATGTCTACCATTACATTCTAACCTGTGGTCTTTAATGATGTAACAAAAACACTTGGCTGAGAAAACCACTTTATAAAAAGCAAAGCTTTCGGGTAGAAGCCTTCTTCAATACTAATATTGAAGAAGAGTTCTACCCGAAAGCTTTGCTTTTTATAAAGTGGTTTTCTCAACCAAGTGTTTTTGTCTTTAATGATATGCCAGTATTCTCTACGACAGGCATAACACTATGCTAAATGGAACCAAAAAGTAAAGCCAACATCTGCACAGTCTGTGCAAATGTGTACAGTTGACATGTATGCCTCCACCAACACACCCGTGTCCCCAAAAAAATGCAGTAACATGTATGTTTGTAAGGTAATAGTAGCACAGTACAAATTCCCAGGACTGTTCCAATCAACTTGATAACTTGTTGCATGTCCACAACATGTAGGGGTCAATGAGTTATGTATATGTGTGGTTAATACTGTCAGGAAGTGGGCAGCACTTACTCTTGGCTGTTGTTGCTTAGTGGCCTAGGTACAGTATTGTGGTTGACAGGGTCCATGTTCCAAGACTTTCTGTGCCAACTATTTTGCATGTCAGCTACAAACATAGTAGGACCTGTACACACTGTCCAGAAGTCAATATCCGTTACTGTAGGAAAGGTAGAGAAGTCAGGGACAGGGGGGCATACATATGGATGGTACACAGCTCAGGGTAACCTACACAGTGCCTAGCATACCTCTTAACCATACAGATTTTTTTGCAGACTTTCCAGAGTCTTGCATCATAATTTTGCTGTTTTTCATGAAATTGTGGTTTTCTGGCAAATCATTGGCAAATCATTAAAGACTAAAGTCAGAAAATAATGAACAGATTTTAGTTTCAGATTTCATACCCTTTAGAAAAATGCATGCTAATGCAAAACTTGTTATTGTAGCAGCTATCTAAGTTTGTAAGGGCAGTATTTAAAACCTGACCCTATTTTGGTCCTTTTGTCTCCCAATTATTTATGGCTTTCTCCAGATTTCTGGCTCTAAGAGGTTGAGAGGTACAGTGCCTAGTAAGACAGCAGGTACCTGAAATTTAGTGTACTTCCAGGTTATATCAGCACTGCCAACAAGTCACTGGCCACCATTCATACCCCAGGAATTACAAGCTGTCACAGAAGGACCGCAGGTATGCCACGTATATCTGTTCTGCTTGTCCTAACATTGCATTTGCTTGCCAAACTATTTGCAAAACAAGAAAGGTTAGTGTGACAACATCAATGGCAGACAGAAGAGAAGCAGACGTCATACCCGTAAGAAAAAGCAAACAAATACCAAAATGGTCTCCCAACTGTCTATGTTTGGCAGAGCATTATTAACACCCTGTCCCCATGTGTGGGCCTGTGTCTGACCGTCATATATGGACCTGTCCAGATGTCAATCTGTGACAGGGTGACAGCCAGGGCAAGCATGTAGCCTCGTAATAACATATAGCAACACAAAGCATCTGAAAACCACAGCAGATGTAGTGATGCAATTATGGACAACCTGCTAAATAGGTACACTCAGAGGTGTGAAGCCCATAACTCTGTGTGTGATGTTACTCCATCTACCTCGCTCGCTCCAGAAATACAAATACATAACAGCAGCCATTGTGGGCAAAGCCTGTGGCTGGACTACAGAAGGACAAAGAGACACACATAAGGTTAAGGGGAACCATTATCCAGGCAATTGGAAAATGTGCACACTAGAACAAAGTGTGCCATAACATAGTTACCCTGCAGGGTATGGAGTCAGTAAACATCACCGACAACTACACAACACACACCCACATAAGTGGAGGTTATCAACAAAACAAAAACGCAAACAAAGGACACCTCAGAGGCAAAAACACATGAAAACTCCACAAACCTACACACCACATAACATGCATAGTCCACACGCCAGTGTCTTGTAACCACTAAGGCCTTACTATAAACTCAACATATTACTCATAGGAGACTCCATCGTGAAACACACAGATGTGCCTATCACCAGGCTGGATAAGAAAAAAGTTATGCTTACTTGCCTGTCAGGTGCCAGAATCCACCATATCACACATACACTCAGGTCACTCCACAACAGGTACTATTATCACTCTGGCCTTGTCCATGGCAGTGTGAATGATGCCAGATGTACCTCCCTGGACTATAGGAAGACAGACATAATCCAGCTTGCTGAATATGTGTCCCATGCAGGTATGTTCCTAGCCTTAAGCAGCATTCTACCATCACCTGGAATGATGGTTCAATGCAAACAGAAAATGATTGTCAGTAACAATTGGCTTACTTACTGGTGTCATCCCAGGGGAATCCACTGCTGGGCAGCCTGGGAACATATGACAGACAGACAACACTGCTTTGCTAGAGATGGTCTGCATCTGTCTCACTTGGCCTTTAGGCCTCTGGCAAAGGCCCTTGCCTCCCCATAGTGCCTTTTTAGGAAAAGTCATGGGGTCAATATTACCAACATAAAACACTCAACAAAATGTAAAGTAAAGGCCATGTTGCTAAATGCTAGGAGTCTAAACAGGAAAATGCACTCATTGCAAGCATTTGTAACCCTGGCAGATGATGACATTTGTGCACCCACAGAAACCTAGGCCACAACTGTGAAGAGTAACCCATCCTTACCTGATCACTCATCCTATCATACAACCATACCCCAACATGTGGGCAGCCAAGCCAAGGGAGGTAGAGTTTAAAGATATGTTAGACAGACACACACCTCCATGCTGGTCAAACAGTCTGACACACACAAGACCCTCAAGTGCAGTCTAGCAATGTCAAGACCCCTATGGAAATTATAGTTAGCTACAGGCCAATATATCTGACTCAGGATACCCACCCCACATATCTGGCCCTCTACAAATCTATCAAGATTCAACCCATTACCCTGATCATGGCTGACTTATATTACCCAACCACTGATTGGAAATCCAACCATGCCAGAACAGAAAGGCACAGAGATTCCCCCATCTTATCAATGCTAAATCCTTAGGAGAGCTATTTGATACCACCACAAGATGTGATACAGATGTTGGACTTGGCAGTACCCAACATGATTAACCACTGCAGAACCCCTACGGTATCATCCTCCCTGGCAAGATCCTGCAGAAAAGCGGTCACATTCGATATCAAGATCTCTTCTGACACCCCTCTAGCCATGGTAAAATGAAACTGTCTCCCAAACTGATCACATCCACAAGAGGTATGGTATAAACAGCTGAACAGCCTCCTACCCCAGTGGAGGAACAGGCACAAATGTCCAGATGTACACAAAAGTACTATACCAGCATATATATTACAGATGCATTGAATCAGGAATACCTGACAGGACAACATCATCGTCCACAAGTGAGAGTAAACCAGTCGGCAAACATCTGCAATAAAGGAACTATGTAACAAAAGGATGACATTGTTGTCCAGGACCGAGAAGGAGCAGGTACACAATTGGAAGTAATCACCCCTTAGCCTGAACAAAAAAATAAGAGCACCACTGAAATCCTCTAAAGCCATCTCCAAGGTGAAATTGCCCACATCTAAGACAGACAATCATAAGGCCTTTGTCACATATGTATGCATTCCCAAAGGAAGCTCCCAGATCTGTGCAGAACTGGTGGTCAAGGACACCACATACACAAATGCTGTAGACATAAGCCAATCTACTGGCTGACAGGTTCAGCAGAAATGTCTCCCCTCTGCCCTCCATCAGGAAAGCAGGACATCCCCAGTACCTGACCACCCCAACCCTTATCACTAGGGAATAGGGCATCACTGCCATCTCAAAGGCAAGAAGATAGTCTCCATGGGACATAAATACATCCCAGGCTGCAACCTACATGAACCCAGGCATGAAGTGGCAGCATCATTATGCACTCTACACAACCAAAGCCTGAGGACCGTCTTTGTTACAGCTGAGTGGTGGATAGCCACTGTCATCCCTGTACTCCAAGGTCGAATGTTCATTGATCCGGGAAATTAATGACCCTTCAGCCTAACTAGCCTGATCTACAAGTCCATGCAATGGATCATCATGGACCTCATTAACAGGGACATTGGCAAACTCCAAATACTTGACCCCACACAATCTGCCTTTCTCAAGGGGAGATATGTCAGTGAACTCTGGATGACTTCCTTCAGACAGCCAACAAACACATGGATGAGGGAAAGATGGTGCACTCTGGCCACCTTGACTTGGCCAAAGCCTTGCACAATATTCCCCACTTGGCCTTAGTACATGAACTCTGTCAACTAGGCAGCAATCCATATGTTACCAGAT
This sequence comes from Protopterus annectens, assembly GCF_019279795.1. Taxonomy (NCBI): domain Eukaryota; kingdom Metazoa; phylum Chordata; order Ceratodontiformes; family Protopteridae; genus Protopterus; species Protopterus annectens. Next base: position 1,063,614,276 of record NC_056728.1, on the reverse strand, counting down.
GGGTAGCAAACTGGTTCATTGATAGAACCCACATGATCATAATAGGGGTAGCCAACTCAAGCAGTACACTCATAATGAATAGCATACCACAAGGATCTGTCTGGGGGCCTCTGGTATATGGGATATACTTCTTTGAGGTGCAGGCCAAAAACACTGGCCTACGGCTGACCAAGTTGGCACATGACTGCAAGCTGGGAGCAGTCATCAATACCTAAAGTGATGTGAATGTCCTAAAACAGGATCTCATCTAAACAAATGACTGCTGCCAGAAACATGGCCTCAAGATGAATGCCTGCAGATGCATCATCATCCCTGTTGGGGAGACTGACATCCCCACATATTATCACATTAACAACAATGTCCTACATACACAATCAGTACTGAGATATTTGGCCACCCAGGTTGATAGCAACCTGAAGTCTGTACACCATGTTGCTTCCATCATAAAGAAAGCTTCATAGATGGGCAAACTCAAAAGTCAGAATATATAATCCAGGGACAAAGAGGTCCTAAGATCCATGTATTCTAAGCTTATAAGGCCAATTATTTTGTACAATTCCCCTTTTGGCATGTACCTCACAAAGCACATGCAGCAGGTGGAGAGACCACAGAGGTTCCTCACCGGGACATTCCAGAACCCCAAACACCTACCCTACACAGATAGGCTAAAATCACTGTCCCTCTACTCAGTTCCATACAGAGTCCTCAGTGGTGACCTCTGTCTGTCATACAAAGCAATCCAGACCCTGCCTTGATGGGACTGTTGCACATCTGGAAGGCAAGGCTTGCTTGAACAACCTGTAGGCTCACCATCAATCTGGTCTGTGATATAAATAGGGCTTGTTGGTGTGACAGATATGTGTCCCACAGACTTTCCCATCTGTGGACTACACTCCCTGCCACATCAAGCCGAGTGCCTCAATACCCCATGTGAAGTGCTCCCTGTTTAAGTGCATGGGTAACAGAAAATACAGCCCTGTGATTCCACCTGTGTCCCTGCTGAACAGGGGCTTTGGGTGCTTACATGTCTTAACATGGGCTAAACTCTGACCTGCGAGGGTTATAAAGGCTTCAGACCCAAATGACTAGTAGCCTTATATGAACCTATCAACCTATAAACAAGTGTCTGTCAGTGGTTCACCATATTACTCTATACTGTTGTGCCACTGACATAGCTGGAAATCACAGTGCTATGTGGAATATACCACACATATAATGGACATCCCTGCTCAGTAGAATGCATCCTGTACCCACTCCAAGATATGGCTTTTCAGTTAAGAAGAATACCAGACAAGCAGGAGATCCCCAGCCAGTATATCACTAAGGTGCTGAACTGTTTAAGCAGCTTCATCAGCCAATCAGCTGTAGCCACACCTCTCAACTGGCCGGATTTGGCAAGAACGTCTATAGTTTGGCTCACCATTCGTCTGCACACCATACACCTTGTATTTCTCAGGTAAATCACTGTGATGATCTGAGGATATCTGTCAGTAAATAATGACACAATACATTTCTGTGTCAGATGTCATATATGTCAGAAGATGTCTACTAAAACAAACCCTGTTACTCTACCAACTTTCTACATTAATAAGAGCGATATTTACAGTATCTCCCTATGTTTGGGCCATTGTTCCCACATTTTTACAGGCTATCTCCAGATTTCTTGCACTAACAGATTGACAGATATGGCTGTAGCACACAAAACCCTGGACCGGAGTATAACTATCTCTGGAATGGAGTCTGACTCTTACTATAGAAGATCATGCTGGGTATGCTTATACACTTAGAGAATTACAGCCCATGTCCACTTAGAGCATTACAGCCCATGTCTAAAACCACATTGGAGTATATAACTGTATTGTGCATATATGTCTTTGCATACAGACAGCTATGTACACCTTAACTGTCTCTATCCACACTCATTAGACAGGATTACCCACAGCTAGCTGTAGGTGGCCCATATGTGATATATCTGCAACTGTTGCATGTGAAACACATACATATATATATATGGGCAATATCGAACAATATTTTAAGCATACACACACATAGACATAGGAAAGAGAGAGACAGACAGTGATAGAGAAAGAGAGACACAAGGAGATATACAAAGAAAGTGAGTTATATACAATGATACCCTTCAATGCATAGAGTGATGTCCTGCTGCAGACAGTTGCATACCAGTTGTAACCAGTCGTATGTGCCAGCATGAAGGTGAGCCAAATTGTGTAATAGTACTGAGGTAGTGGAATGTAATATCACATCATCCACCTTTGTGTGCATGTGTGTTCATAGGTTAAAGTATTATAAGGCATTTCTCCTTTAATACACAACCAAAGGCCCTACTGTACAAGATCTGTTGATGCCATTCACCTTAAAAGTACCTTTGAATACTTGTTAGCCCTGTAAGCTGTGTGGCACATGCAATAACTGTGTAACACTATAGTACAAATGACTCTATAGATAGGGGTTCTAATCTCAGTCCTGGAAAGTGTGTGTGTGTGTGTGTGTGTGTGTGTGTGTGTGTGTGTGTGTGTGTGTGTGTGTGTGTGTGTGTGTGTAGGCTAAAGAATTTTAGGCCATTCCCACCCAGTACATTTCCCATTGCTCTACTTTACAAGGGCTGCTGATGTCATTCACCTTAGACGTACTGTACCTTTGTGCAGCCCTCAGCCCTATAAACTCTGTGGCATGTGCAATAACTATGCACCATTATAATACAAATAACTAAATAGGGAGGGGTTCTAATTTCAGTTCCGATAAATGTGTGTGTGTGTGTGTGTGTGTGTGTGTGTGTGTGTGTGTGTGTGTGTGTGTGTGTGTGTGTGTGTGTGTGTGTGTGTGTGTGTGTGTGTGTGTGTGTGTGTGTGTGTGTGTGTGTGTGTGTGTGTGTGTGTGTGTGTGTGTGTGCTTGTAAGTGTATATGTTTGTAGATTAAAGTATGTTGAGGCCTTTCCCAGCCAGTACATTTCCCATTGCATTACTTTACAAGGGCTGCTGATGGCATTCACCTTAAAAGTACCTTTGGACAGCCCTCAGTCCTATAAGCTCCATGGCACATGCAATACCTGGGTAACATTGTAGTACAAATAACTAGAGATGTAGAGGTTCTAATCTCAGTTCTGGCTAATGTGTGTGCATTTGTAAGTGCCTATGTTTATAAGTTAAAGTATTTTGAGGCATTTCCCACCAAGTACACTTCACATTGCCCTACTTTACAAGGGCTGCTGATGTCATTCACCTTAGAAGTACATTTGGACAACCATCAGCCCTATAAACTCCATGGTGCATGCAATAACTGCATAACACTGTAGTACAAATAACTAGCGAGGTAGGGGTTCTAATCTCAGTTATGGCTAATCTGTGTGTGCATATAAGTGTATATGCTTGTAGGTTAAAGTATTTTGAGGCATTTCCCAACAAGTACACTTCCCATTGCCCTACTTTACAAGGGCTGCTGATGTTATTCACATTAGAAGCACCTATGGACAGCCCTCAGCCTTGTAATCTCTGTGGCATGTGCGATAACTGTGTAACATTGTAGTACAAATAACTTGATAGGTAGGGGTTCTAAACACAATACTCGCAACTATGATACTGTGTGTGTGTGTGTGTGTGTGTGTGTGTGTGTGTGTGTGTGTGTGTGTGTGTGAGTGTGAGAACCATATCCTCTTGAGAGGGTGGGTTATTCCATTCTGAAGTGTGTTCCACCCACTGCACTTCCCATTGTTCTACTTTTACAAGGGCCACTGATGTCATTCACCTTAGATGTACTTTTGGTCAGCCATCACTGCTATAAGCTCCATGACACGTGCGATAATTATGTAACAACATAATAAAAATAACTGGATAGGCAGGGGTTCTAATCTCCATTCTGGTAAATGTGTGTGTGTGTGTGTGTGTGTGTGTGTGTGTGTGTGTGTGTGTGTGTGTGTGTGTGTGTGTGTGTGTGTGTGTGTAGAAGTGTGTGTATGTGTGTAGGCTAAAGTATTTTGAGGTCTTTCCCACTCAGTACACTTCATATTGCCCTACCTTACAAGGCCTGCTGATGTCATTGACCTTAGAAGAACTAGTATACACTCTTCAGCCTTATAAGCTCTGTGGTGCATGCAATAACTGTGTAATACTATAATACAAATCATTAGATAGGTAGGGGTTCAAATCTCAGTACTGACAATTATAGTACTGTGTGTGTTTGTGTGTAAAGCATATCCCTTGTGTGTGTTGTTTATATCATGTTAAGGCCTGTTTACCCCCTCCCCATGGCATTACTTTAAAGAGCCAGTGAATGGAATCTGCCTTACATACACCATGCTAAACTATACAGCCCATACCAGTCATCTGTACGTATGTATATGGAATATCCAGATGTTTGCACCCTATATGTTGTCTGTGTCCCCTAACAATGGTCATTTATGATAAATCATTGCCAAATATGTCACAGTTACCGTAGTGACAGACGTGTCAGCATTAGACTTTGGTACCCGTCTGAAACATCATACTGATACAAATCCTGTTACTCTATCAATTATACAGGTTTGTAAGAGCAATATATGAGACCAGTCACTGTTTTGGATGGTTCCCAAGATTACTTGTTGTAAGAGATAGTAAGTTATGTCCCAGGCATATTATCTCTGTGGTCCATGTAATGTGCCTATGGCACTATAGTACATACAAGTGGATACGTAGGGTTACTAATCTGTCTATTAGCAACTGTGTATGTGTTTCTGTGTGCATATCCCCTGTGGCTGTCTTTACTGTGTGTATACAATGGTTAATCCATTTTGTGTGTCTCTTTCACCCTGTTAGGTCCCCCATTGTCACCCTAGTTTCAGCCCCTGAAGATATCATCCATCTTACAAGCACAGTTAAACATTTTCTAACAAAAAGGCACTGTGCTGCATGCAATACTCATATCACTGTGTATTGTACATAAACAGGTAGGTCAGCAAATATGAGAAGTGTCAACTCTGTGTGCAAGTGTGTTTCAATGCATGTCCCCATGCAGCAGTGTATGTGCGTGTGTTTGTGTGTGTGTGTGTGTGTGTGTGTGTGTGTGTTTCAAATGGCTCTACCATGTTAAGGGCCTCTGAACCCACCATTGGCAATCCTAACAGCCCTGCAATTGTCACCCACTTGAATGCACTGCAACACTACATTACCAATGTGGTTTTTGTGTTATGTATCTTGCACTATTGTTTGTAAAACTGTGCAGCTAGAGGTTGTACTCAGCCCTTCAACAGCTACCCGTGTACAAGACTATGACTCTATGTGCACTACCAGCACAAGAGGCCAGACGTGCGTATGAGATAGCAGACACACATGCTGGTGATTGTCAGGATAAGCTACCACAGGCTGACCTGTGTCAGGAATATACTCCACAAACCTGTCAAACACAGTACCATGCATACCCTCATCAACTGCATCAAGGTTGAGTGGATGGGAAATAAATGGCAGGGGCAACAGGTGCTGATAGGTGAATTTGTTGGGGTTAAAGTAATGGTTAGGCTTGTGAGGGACCTAGTGTCAGTACTCAAGTAACTTCTTCTGTATGTATGAGCCTGTGATACTACAGAACACCCAGGTGACATGCATGAAGGATAGCTGGCAGTTTCAAGGGGTATGTATGCAAGGTCACACTGTCTGCCCCCATTGTCCCTCACACACTGTTGCATGCATACACACCTGGTAAACATGTACATATACAGCTGTACCTTAGCTATTAAAAGGTCACTTTGTTTCCACTCTGCCAGACTCATCATTGGTAATGTCAGCAGGCCTACAGCCTACAGACACACAGACACCTGGAACACAAACAGAATACAGTATGTGAGACTACAGTCAATCAGCAGTACTAACAGCAATAATGCATCATGGCTAAAAATGTATATACACTTCAATGTGTACCCATAATAATTGCCAGCAGAAAGCACCTTACACAGCATTACATTACTACACTGTACTATATTCACTCCATGCATCAGACCCATATTAGCATGTCTTGCATCGATGGTATGGATCACAGGTATCTTCACATGCACAGGGTGTTGTGTGGGTTTACCAGAGACCTAGGCTGGGCCATATGGTTGACATCATATGTGTATGTATGTGTCTGGAAGGGTAGTGTTCCACTGGGTTGTGCAGAGAAGCTGTGTGTGTCTGGTGGTGACTTGCCTGTGATAGAGATGTGTAAGTGTTTGTATGCACACAGTCAAGCTATGTTCTTGACCTACACAGGGTTATGTTGGACAGCCATGGACCGTACATGGCAGGATCTACAGTTCACCATCTCTGGCCATGGACACAGGAACTGGTTCTGCCAGACATATTACTAGCACCACCAGGCCCAAGGACAGATGCAGTACTACTCTCTGATGGTGACTGCTGTCTGCTGGCTCCATGTCCCTGATGGGACTGGCCAGGAGCATGTGCCAATGGCCTGCTCCATTGTGGTGTGGACAGCATCCTCCCTTTGGCAGTGCTGTTGGTACTGCCAGTATGGGAGTTTGAATGTGCATGGCCACGTGGACCCTCAGCTGATCTTGTTGCTGACCTACATCCACGTGTCTGATGCCCTACTCCCACCACATGCTCCAGCACAGACATTGCACAGTTGAGCAAACACAATGTATCATCCCACCATCTATCCATGACATCAGCATAATAATGTATGGTATCACAAGGCCATGGATGTCGTCACATTTGGCAGGAAGTGTTGCATTCATGACCCTGGCATCTGTCTGGTGTTTCATTCAGAATGTGCCTGTGCCTCCATGATGGACCAAAACATGCATCTTGTGACACCTGCTTTGACACCTGTGACAGGGGCTTTATGGGCAGAACTCCTCCTTCAAGCACCTCTGTTCATCTGCCTGGTTGGGACCTCACCTGCTCTCTGGCTATGGCTAGTGTCTACACTCACACTTGCCATAGTCACCACACTAGCCTGTTCCATGCCACCACCCTCCAACTGTCCATTATTTGTGGCTGCTGGGGACTGGGTATGTGGGGGCATATTGACTGTGTGTGGGGACATTGTGGGTGAAAGTGGGATGCCGACCAATGGCACAAATTCAACCCCTGACAACCTCACCTGTGCCTCACTATGACCACCATCATAATCAGAGTCCACTAAGACACTGACATCAGGTTGTGACAGGGAGAGACCCCAACCCCCATGGTCACCTTTGAAGGGAAGACAACATATGTAAAGTAATACCCGTGCTATAATGTTTGCTGATACACAGACACACACACACACACACACACACACACACACACACACACACACACACACACACACACACACACACACACACACACATACAAGTAAGGTGTCACAAAGGCATTATATAGACCACACAGTTTTTGAATGATGTCATGCAAGCACACAATCAGACCACAACAGACACACTCTGGACAGGCTCTCAACAACATGGAGTGGAGTTATGTCCACTTAATATTGCTACTAATATACACCTCTGAGGTACGTGAGGAATGGTAATATGCGATGGACCTTCACCTAACACACACTGCACCTATGTACACAATATTGATATACTCCTGTATATCACAGTGGCAACACCTACAGAAATGTATGTGCCAATATGTTACAACTCCTGCAAATAGGGTCCTGTGATGACCACTGTGATGCACTGGAGTTAATCCCACCACAAGTGAACATGCACATATTGCAATATGGCTTAGAGTAGCAGTTGTGTGTATGGAAAAATGCATGCCATTAACATGCCTAGGGTATTGGTGAGCCACAACAAGACATTTCCATACTCACTGGCATCAGACAGCTGTTCTCTAGCCAGACCATAGGGACCTATGTCATTGTGGGGGAGCTGTATTGTCAGCACACTCACATGTGGCATTGCTACAGGACAAACGATGTATTTCTTAACATGTACAGTACAAGCTCTGATACTACGCAATTTTCTGTCATTCATAATAGATGTGCACTTGTGTGCATTACAAAACCCCATCCACGAATGCAGTTTGACCTGACATATACATCCAGATACTCCAAGGATGCCAGTATGAATTATACATTACTGAAGTGATGTCCACTAGGGCCTTACCTAGAATGCCTGTTGACTGTGTGCCACCCACCTCCATATAATAGGATTGTATGGTTTCCTGTGGTGTGGTAGCTGCCCCAAGGTTGGCAAGGAACTCCTCTGTTGGTGTAAGTCGAGGTTGAGTAGCAGGACCCCCATCTGTGGCTGTCCAGTCCCTGGCCAAAGCTGCAGTCCTTTGCTGTACATGGTGGATGAGGTCAGTGGCCCTGTGCCTGACCTGTGCATAGGTGCGGCCATGCTGGCTCAGATTGAACACAGTGGCAACTAGACCTGACTACAGGGTGGTCCTCTGTTGCAGCTGCTGTCCCCCACTCACAAACATGACTTATGGTGCAGTCTTATGTTGTCTACAATTGCTGCAGTCCCAGCATTTGAAAATGGTTGCTGCCACTGTTGCAACATTCCACCTGAAAGACATGAACAGGGAAACACATCACAGGACCTCATGCATTGGGCACCATTATGTACTCATCCTGAACATCCAAGTTTGCTAGCACTATCCACCGTTAACACCCACATCATACCCCTGCCATCTATCAGCACAGTATGTGTGTGGGTAGTCTCAACACACTGGCATTAGAGCATGCATTGCAATCCTGATCCTGATGTTTCATGTTCCCCCCAATGAGGGCCATTAATGTGCATAATCCTTCATTAATCATTCACATCAGATGGCACATGCAGCAGTTGGGGACATTACAGAAGTTCCCTACCAGGGCATACCAGCCCATCAGACATCTACTATACACCTATAGGCTATAAGGCCAACCCTCTCCCTGGTGTCATACATACCCCTTAAGAGTTACCTCTCTCTGGCATGCCAGGCAGTCACACACTCCACATAGCTGGGACTGCTACATGAGTGCAGGTCATGCTGCACTCTGTTAACACACACACACACACACACACACACACACACACACACACACACACACACACACACACACACACACACACACACACACACACACACACACACACACACACACACACACACTCACACACACACACACACGCACACAGACAAACAGCCTACACCTGGTGAGTGACCTAGACTGGCCTTGTTGGCAGCTTGGATGGGTGTCACACACATTTACCCTATGGGGGAATGGGAGAATGGGCACCCTATCCAGAACAGGCAGAGTAGCTACCTACACCTTTGCAGGCATAACATGGTAAACTGGATGGTTAACGACACATACACCCTTGGGATACCACCTGTGTCTCTGCTGGATGGGGACATCAGCTACTCCCTTGTATACACATGGGCTAACATGTGGCCTAGGGATATGGCTGTTCAGGGCCCACAGCCTAGTAACCTGGTGTGGTACGTGGAATATCATAAGGTGCCTGTCTGCTGTGGAAGACCGTGTTGTTATGTGTCCACACACATCAGTGCCATCAACTGTTGGGTGTCTCCTATGGGCAGCATTAGAGTACCATATCTTTAAGCCTCAATTCCACAAATAGGTGAGTGCTCCTACAGGTGCATGTGGACATTCCAGGAACATCTGAGCTACACAATAACTGAGATCAGTGCATATGTGTTGTAGGATGACCTCCTCATAGGTGTCTGGCATCTTCAGCACCCAGATGTTTCTGGAATGTGTACATGTGCCTGAAAGATGTAGATCCCCTGACAGACAAATGTGTATTACTGCACACGAATTGAACAATACATGATGTTTGTACACATAGTTTGGGGAATGTGTCTATAGCATGTCAGGTCCTTGGGGGCACAGTGATGGTACTTGGGTATCTGTTACTGTATCCATTCCCTTACATTGTATGCTCAGTATTTATACACTGATCCTGACCCAGTGCCAGCATCCACCCACTACTACTACTTATGACTGGCTGTCCTGCTGCAGGGGTCACCAGGTATGCTAGACATAGGCATGAGGCAATCAGCTACAGGTGTGGACTACACACTCACCTAGGCAGAGTATGTCAGGAATGGTCAAGGAGACATGGGCAATATGTGAAATAACCCTGTATGTCATTCTTATACTGAGAGGGGCTCAATGACAGTACATGTTGTGATATGCTATCTGTATCCACCAGTACATACTGTCAGTGTGATGCCCCTGCAGTAGTCCAATCATCAGGGGGCCTAAATACTTTCCACTACCACCAGTGAGGGATGTACACAATGGCAGGATGACACATACATGCACATTAAAGTACAATTACCCTTCAGAGCACATAGATGTCACAGTCAGTGTGGGGATCATCTCTCCATCTCTTTTTGCATCCACAATAACACTCCCCACTGGCACACCTATGAGGTTAAGATCACAGCAGAGCAGTCAATCCAAGATATATGTCAGCCTCTCTGTCCAGCCAGTACTTCAGGTCCCTGTCCAAGTAATGACACACACACTTTGCTATTAAGAGTTTTTAATCACACACACACACACACACACACACACACACACACACACACACACACACACACACACACACACACACACACACACACACACACACACACACACACACACACACACACACACACACACACACACACACACACACACACTCCTGGTAAAGTCTGGCACAACTTCGCTACCTATGAGCCCTTCAATCCAGACTTTAGGGTAGCTCTGACTGCCACAATCCATCTCTTTAACAGCCACTGTAAGGCCCTCAACAAAGGGTGACAAATCCTATTGTGTGATGAGCCTATTAGCAAAATGGTAAGTGTGACCAAGACCAAGGCTATTGGAATGAGCTATACAGTGTCACCATGTGCATATGCAAGTTCTCTAAGAGCTGACTTAGTGCTATACAGACCAGACACAATAACAAGGTTTAATGGTATGTGATAATAACTAATAAAGGAACAAGAGAATACGCTATCAATGCAGTAAGGTATGAGCTCAGTATATAACATTCAGTTCAACACATACTTCTGCACAAGTTGTTTACTATGCACAGAACCTATATAGGTCTCTTACATTTGTAAGACAACCATACGTATTATAGTAGTATTCACAAATGACATATGAATATTTGCAGCATCTCAAGTAGCCGGCCTGGCAGTGTCACAGTCAGTATTGTACAACAGTCACTCCAGTAGTAGTCAAATGTGAGCTGACCTTTGCTGGGGTGACTCAGGGGCCAGAGATGTAATCTATGTCACTGTAGACAGAGCCATTAGGGATGGCCGTGGATGCTGGACAGAAACATGTCAGTCCAGCAAGTGTTGTTGAGAACTATTGTTTAACTTTCTATTTCCCATGATTGCATCCTCCATCTGCATTCCGTTACATGCTTAATTGTTTGACATGCCTGTTGTAGTGATGTAGTGTTTTCTCAGAGTACTCCAGAAGTATAGGTTTCTGTAGTTGCAGTCTGTCTTTTCATACAATGGTTCAGACCTGTTTTGCATAGGCAGCAGCTTGCCTTATGTAGGTAATGCTCATGAGCAGATGATGGCATGTGCATTAATCGGTGTGTCCTACTTGTTAATTGCACCCAGAACAGCTGTGTTGTCTTTCCGGTAGCCAATGGCATGGCAACACAGTGCAATAATTAAGTCCTTCATGTGGGCCTTGCCCCTTTTCCTTGCCTGTGAGGAGGACATTATGGAGGTGTGGGAGCTACAGTGTCACAGAGGGTAGGTGGCAATACCTCTTAGAACAAGAAATGTGAAGAAAGCCCAACAAAATGGGGCTGAAAGTTCCAGAATTAGGGACAGATTGTAAGTATTGCTGTTATACAGTTAGAAAATTGCAAGATTAACAGGGTTTGTCTGGACATGCATTTTCTGCATGATTTGAAGTCTGACACTGATATGTGGACGTTGGGAGCGTGGCCTAATGTTTAAGGTGTTTGCCTTGCAAACACAAGGTGCTGGGTTTGAGTCTCTCAAGGGATAATTGGCTAGGCTTAAAATGGCTCACAAGGGCGGTTAGCTTAGTACTAATCTATGAGCCTATGTATATGACATAACTTCTCATATGTACAGATTTCAGCAGAATGTCCAAAAGTTTTCCTCTTATGTTTGGTCTGTTCCTCAGACAGTTTTTGTTTTTTGCAAATCAATAGGATAATCTGAGGATTGAAGTCACTGAATAATGATATCCATTTGTGTTTTAGACTTCATATCCTTCAGAAACGTTATGTTAAAACAAGCCCTGTCACTCCAGCAACTTTTTCAGTTTATAACATCATTATTTAAATTATGTCCCTATTTTTGGGCCTCTGTCCCACAAGTGTTTCAGGCTTTGTCCAGATGTCTTGCACTAAGAAATTCAGAGGTACGGTATATCATTATTTAGTGACTTCATTACTGATATCATCCCAAAGATTTAGCAGAGTCCCAGAAATGTTATGAGGAAGAGGCAATAAATATGAGGCCAAAACCTGGACATTCTGTGGAAATCTTTACAATTGAAAGTTATGTATGTCTGGTTATTGTTAACAGACTTTCATGACTGTGTAGCAGTGTAGTGTGTAAAAGTTTGTTGGGCTGAGTAGGGAGAGGGGCAGATGTGAGTGTTATAGATCCATTTCTATCTGACTATGCATGCTGCTACAGTTGTTGGTGGTCTATCAGCTGTGTATGTTTGTAGAGGCATACTGAGACATGTACCTTAGAACCTCAGGATTCCAAGTACAGTGTGATTTGGGGCAGTATATATAGGAGTAGCATGTAACTGGCAATCAGGATATGTTAGTTGAAATGGTCGTTATACTGTAGCGGTCAGTTGGCTTACTGGTATGTTGCTTTGACTGTAGTGCAAATGGTTCTGGGTAACAAAATATCACCAATGTCTGTTTTTCCCTACAGTTACATTCTTGTAGTGCATGATTTTTATTTAGTTAGTTATTTTCAGTGTGTTAACTGGGAAAGTCCACTGGGCCAGAATGAGCCCTTTTTCAATGGAGGCATGGGGAGAAAATCCCAAAGTACATATATACAGAAATGAGAGCAGCATAAATCACATCAACTAATAGCAGCATAAATCACCTCAAGTTCCAAGTACATATATACAGAAATGATAGCAGTATAAATAACATCAACCAAAAGCCTAAATCACATAAGGTTAATACAGGATAATTATGAACATAACAATCAGCAGAAGTTATTAAAAACAGAAATTTACAGAAATAATAGCAGTATAAGTCACATCAACTAATAGCAGCATAAATCATGTTAAGTTTAATACAGGGTAATTATGAAAATAATCAGCATAAGTCATTAAAAACATACAGGAGTAATAGCACTATAGATCTGTAGGAGTAAATTGCAAACATACAGAAATAATAGCATCATGGAGCAGAACAATATTAATATGGGGTAAATGTAAAGATGATCAGCAGAAGTTATTGCAGACAATTATACTACACAGAAACTAACAGGACTGTGTGGCGTGTCATAATAGGACTTTGTGGCATATCAAGGTTGTAGGTGTATGGACTGTTGGATTACTGTGTGGTATATAGCCTACAGAGCTGGAATGTTACTATGGCAGTGCAAATATGGTATAAAAGGTAGGAGGAGTAGGAACAGGAGCACTTCCATTTAGAAGAGAGATAAGAGTATAGTAAGGTCTTAAAAGTTGAGAGGTTCTGGGCAGTTTGAATATGAGGAAGGAGAGAGTTCTATTTTCATGCAAGGGAAAAAGATAGGAGAAATTAGCCTGGAGTGTGCAATGGCTTGTACACTTCAAGTAGTTTCTGATTGTTACACCTGAGTGATCAGTCTGGGATTTGCATGGTAAGGGTGGAGGAGAGATGGGCATTGAGAAGGTTGACGATAAGTTTATGGATAGTGGAGAGTTGAATGTAAGAGAGGAAGTTGGGACACTTTAGCCAGTTTAGGGAGTGTAAGGAGTAACAGTGGTGAGAGGAAGATTTGGCACTTGTAGCAAAATTTGAGATTTTATTGTAGCACAATGACAGTTTAAATTTGAGGGTGTCTTGTAGATTGGTAAGTGGTAAAGTGGGTAAGTTTTGTAGAGGAGGTTAGATAGAGATTGTGGTGGTAAAGCATGCCAAGTTTGTGGTGAGTTTTCTTAATGTTAGTCTGAAGGTGAATGTCAAACTTTAGTTGTTCGTCAATAAGGACTCCTAGAAGCTTGGTATGGAGGACTATTTTGATCTGAGTATTATTACAACTTATTATAAAGAAGGAGTTTTTGTCTATTTTGGTGTTTTTAGTTGAGGTGAATAGCATGATTTTGGTTTTGGCTGCATTGAGAGCTAGATGATTGTTTAGCATCCAATTCTCAGTGTTGCTAAAGGTGGCTTGAGTTTCTTGTAAGAGGGTGGGAAGAGATTTGGAAGAGCAGATGACAGTAGAATCATCAGCGTATTGGATGAGTTTAGCATTAGGGATGCAAATATGGAAGTCATTCATGAAGATATTGAAGAGTAAAGGGCCAAGTATGGAGCCTTGGGGACGCTGGTGGGGGTGTCTTGGTAGAGGGAGGTACAGTTATTCCATTCAATGGACTGTTGCCTATTTTAGAGGTAACTGGAAAACTAATTGAGAGTTGTGGAGGAAATATTGAAGTGAGAGAGCTTAGACAGTAGGAGAGTATGGATATGGTGTCAAAAGCCTTGGGTAAGTCTAAGAAAAGGGAAGAGATTTTGTTTCCTGGGTCACAGGCATGGTTGATGTTCTCAAGGAATGATAGTAGGGCAGTGGTGGTGCTATGGTTGAGTATAAAACCATGTTATGTAGGGTTTAGGAGGTGATTGTCTAAAGGGTAGGGTAATAGTTGTAGATGAATGCACTTTTCAAGTATTTTAGAGATGGGGACAGTATGGCTATTGGGCGAAACTTAGAGATGTCAGTATTGTTGCCTCCTTTATGTAAGGGGATGATGAAGGCTTTTTTCCAGAGGAGGGGTACATAGGATTCATGGATAGAGCAGTTAATTAGTATACAGATTGGAAGGGCTATGCCTTCAGCAGCCGACTTGAGAAAGTTGGAAGGTAAGTTGACAGGGGCATTTGAGCATGGTTTTAATTTACTAAGAAGTTTTTTATAGTGTTAACAGGATGTTGTTTAGAGAGAAAGGAGGGGGATGGCTAGTGGCAGTGGCAGAGGGAGAGGAGTAAGAGGAGGGAGATGTAGATGGGATTGAAGAGTTTTGAGGGAAGGATGTGGTTAACTTAGCTATTGAGTCGGTGAAGAATGAGTTAAAGTTGGAGGCTATGGTATGGTCTGTAGCATTAGGATCAGGACTAGGGTTGTCTTTTCTGCTGGAGGTAAGGAGGCTAGTGATACTACTCCAAAATATATTGGGATTAGATTTGTGGTTATTTTGTAACTTAGTGCAATAAGATTTGTGGTCTGAGGCAATATGTTTTTTAACTAAATTTCAAAGTAATTGGTTAGAGAGTTTGGTGTTTTTTTTGGTGGAGTTTCCAAGCATTGTCATGGGCATGCATAAGAGTTATGGTATCTTTCGAAAGCCATGGGGCAATTCTGGATTTGACTCATTTAGTTCTTGGAGGAGCAAAGCTATTTAGTGTGCTGATGAAGGTAGTATTAAAGTAGGTCATTGAAAGAGTTTTTAGGGGGGATCCAGTTTATTTGTTTTAGGCAGTCGGAGAAGGATTGATGGTTAAAGTTAGTTAGGGTACGGGTTAAGATATAGTTGTGTTGCAGGTGCAGGGGAGAAGGAGAGTGAAGTGTGAAGGCAGGTAGGTGATCACTAAGTGAATCTGGTAAGGTGCCACTGTCAGAGATGTTGTTGATGTGAGAAACTAATATCCAGTCTAGGATAGTGCCAGAAGAATTATCTTCAGTGGGTCTGGGTATGATATATTTGCAAAAGCATCAGCAATTCCCCAGAGCTAATTTGGTGCAGTGTTGTGTTCCTCTGACTGTGGTTCAGAAGGTGCTGGGTGAAATGCTTGGCAGCTCAGTATTTTTTCCCTAATATTACATGACTGCACTCATACCTCTCAAGAATCCAGATTTTCATAGAATGTCCAGATGTTTGGCTCATATCTTTGGTCTGTTCCCCATAAATGTTGTGGATTTCTGACAAATCAATGGAATGATGTATGGATTGAAGTCACTAAATAACGAGAAGTATTTGGGTCTCAGACTTGAAATAATTCAGAAAATATACATTAATATATATATATATATATATATATATATATATATATATATATATATATATATATATATGTGTGTGTGTGTGTGTGTATATACAAAAGCATTACTACTTCTATAAAGTTTCTTCCCTAATGTTAGATGACCATAATGCATGATATATTTACAAAAGCATTATAAAATCATGCAGCTCAAGGTGGTCTAGTGGTAAGTTGCTGTGATTGTAGTGCACAGGGTCCTGGATTTGAGCCTTGGAAGACCTGATTATTTTATTGCTGGTCAGAACAAGGGCTGATTGAGACAGAGTGAATGAAGTAGTTTTAAGCAGTTGTAAGTGGGTTTGCATAGTTTTGCGTGAAGCTAAGCGATGCTAAGAGATGCTTTAGTCCCCTTAACTTCGCTTAGCAGCACTTATTCCCACTTAAACATGCGCTAATTTCAGAAAAATTTTAGAAAAAGAAAAGAAAAAAGGGTGATAGGAAAATGGCGAAATGGGGGCAAGCAGGAGGAAAACATTAGGAAAACCAGCTAGGGTTGTGCAGGATGGGTGTAAGAAAGGACCGCATGTTTCGATTTTTGATGTGGACCATTTGGAATTTGCAGCCTCACACCACACAGGGAAGGGTGTGAGCAACATATATTCCTTTTGTAATTCAAGGGTGAACTGATTTACACCAGTGTATGTGGTGGCAAACTGGAGAGGTATGTATGAGATGTGATTTTTTTTTGTGGGGACAGATGCCCCCCCCCCTTTTTTTTTAAAGTGAGACTGGGATGTTGGGGAAAGGTTGTAGGTATGTTTGGGGAGGTAGGTTGGGTAGGAAAGGTTGCTTTTGCAGACAGACAAGACAGACAAGACAGCAGACAGGGACAGTGTATGACACATAAGGGGGGTAAACACTTTCGATGGGTTGGGTGGTTGGGAATCGGAAGCCCATGTGCCCCCAGATAGAAACAGTGGGACTGAAGTCCCCACCCATGGGCAGTCACCACTGCACCTTCATGGCCCTGAAGGTGGCTGTGCTGGGGGCTGGACAACATGGGCAGGCTGCCCCTTGAAGTGTGCCAGGCGGCCATTAATTTGGCACAGCCGTCCATTCAACTCTGAGTGGATAACACTGCGCTCCATACCCCAGAACTTGCTGTAGATGATGGGCATCTTCCATGCCCGCACGAGCCCTGTCCCCTGAGGCAGTTCCATTCGAAGGGGGTGCAGGACCAGCAGAGGAGGAAGTTCCAGGTTGGGTCCCAGACATGCTGGGGCCCAGTGCCATGGCCAGATGAGGCAGGACAGGCAGATCCACTGGGATCTGCCTTCCCGAATGTGCTATGGTGTTGAGGTTTTCCAAGATTTATTGGTTAGCCATGAACAAAACATGTCAAAATTAGTTATAACAGCATGCATGGGTGTTCAAATTAACCCAAAACAATAGATTTGAAACAGTGGCATAGCAAACAGAACACATGCATAAATGGAACAACAGTAAGCATTGTAACAGCATGTCAGTTACTTTGATAGCAACAGGCCACCAACAATGGTATTTGAACAGGGTATGTTAATATGCAAACAATAAAATATATAAACAATAATAGAACACAAGTCCCAAAATTAGGTTTTGAGAAAAACATACCCATAATATATGAATAATAATTATTGATGCAGATAAGGGGTGGGGGAGAGAAAAAAGTCCATTAACAACTGCATAGGCTTTTCTTTTTCACAACAGTACTGCTCACTACTCTACAGGTTTGCCCTAACTTTACATCTACCTGTGGCCCATAATAGCTTCTGTAGCACATGCATACCTGTTAAATTGTCAACCTGGAATGGTATGGGGCAAACTGTGACAATTATGGGTACATGACTAGGGGGGACTCGTAAATGTCAAGGTTACATATATGATAAAGAAGGTGTACCCTGCACTGATGTTATGTGAGTGTGCTACTGGCATACTTCACCTGGATACCTATCTGTACCCAAGGTTATTGGCAGCAGTGACCAGTAGCCATGACAGCGTTACACTTGAGAGACATGTATCAGGAAGAGTGCATGGTGTATGTACCTATCCTGCTCTCATTTGCAGGCATGGGGTTGAACAGTGGAACAATTGTGCATGGTGTATTAGTATACCCTTTCTACAGCTACTGCAAACATTTCTTTACCTGTAAGACCTGTGGGGAAAATATCTGTTAACACTACCTGACTTTTTCTACAAATATTCAAGATTTCTTGAGTGCAAATATGCACATATCTTAGTACCACTCCCTGGAATCAAACCATGTCTGGGTGTGCAAAAAAAGAACACCAAAGTTATTTCTCATCACACTAAGCTACTGGGGAAATGCTGTCGCTTGTTTGACTGATTTCTGCCTAACAGTCTGTTGGTTAGACAGTGGGACCTTGTAGTCCTGAGCTTCATGGATG
>NC_056728.1:1063550678-1063590678 GCF_019279795.1 Protopterus annectens | reverse complement strand
TCACCAATATTCTCCAACTTAGTATGAATAATTCAGAGAACAAACAATAAGGAATGCTCAATAAATGAAGCCCTGAATATACAAATCCAAATAAAAAGCAACAAGTTGTTCAGGGCATGACAGATCAGTTTAGTGAACACATTAAATTGATATGTGGTAACCTGGATAACTTCTTGTTTAATTTTTTATTTATTTATTTTTTTAGTATAAGTAACCCCTTTTTATCCTCTGAAAAGAGGATGCTAGCCTAATGTGTCTAACCTGTTCAACAAAGAATAAATTATCAAAACTGTGGTTAATTCTTTATCCCTTTCTTCTAAATGTTATTTATTTTTAACTTTACCTTTGCATCCTACATCAGCTGTATAACACTCGTTACATTTCTAAACATGCAGAAAAAGAGCCACCAAAGGGTTAAAGTACCACCTAACAATGTAGAAAACAAAGCAAAATGAAGAGAAAGGAAGGTACTCCACAACAATCGAAGCTGACCCACAGTGTAAAAATCCAAAAAAATCCTTTATTCGAAATAAAGTAAGCGCTTTCATGTTTGCATCAACGCTTCATCAGACCTTCAAAGTATCATAAACAGAACTCCATATAAATACTATCACTTATTTAAAACAACCAATGAAATCCTAGCTAATTAAATTTAATTAAAGACTCTTAAAGTGCCCTCACTTACATACACAAATCACTAATATATTTACTAACAATAAACTACATAACCATTTTTAAAATATGTCATAAACCATCTAAGACATATATTGTAATGCAAAGCAATTAACTATAACAAACTCATGATATAGTGTAAGACTTCATGACCATAACTAAAATAATCAATGAAATCCCAACTGGATAAATTAAAAACTCTTAAAGTGCCCCCACTTACATGTACACCTCACTAATACATTTAATAACAATAAACCACATAAATGTCAATGCTTAAGGGGACGATTCATGGCTGCCCAAATGATGCCATTCCTCTGCAACATATGGCAGTACCTGATCCACTAAACATTCAAAAGCAATTTTGTTTTATTTATTTGTTTGTTTTTCTTTCTTTATTTATTTTACCCGTAATCCATGACTCAAACACAGTAAGCAAATAGTGCTTAAAAAAAAAACAAAGAAAGGGGTCTCAGTTTGACTGCTGTTTCTAAACACGTTGCAATAAAGTATACTTTACATTAGATTATCCTGCTTGGCATACATTAACTAATCAGGACTGTCTAATTGCCAGATATGCATTACTATATTGCTCTGGTACATGCTTCAACATTAGCCCTTGGACTTCAAACACTAACCTGGCATGCTGTCTCACTGAGCTACATCATTGTATGTCTACCTGTCATATGCTTATATGTGTTTCATTATGAAATCGTGATCATGTTATGTTTTCATTAACTAAGACAATTTCAAAATCTAATATCTTACTCAAGACTTGATATCCCTACCTTACATTTCTTCTCTTAATAAGTAAGGATTATTTAGAATCTATAGAATCAAAACTGCATCTCAGCAGTGAAGTGTTTCACCTTCATATTGTCTATTAAAGGCAAAATGGTTTCAAAAGACATCCAAGTTTAATTTACAAAGGTCAGTGGTGGACCCAGCACTCAGACAGGAGAGCTAACAGTGACCGGACAATTTATAAATAACAGGCCATCAGTGCAGACTCTGGCTAGTGCCACCATATACACTGTTTCTGTTTTTCTACTGTTAATATTTCCATTCTTCTGTAAATGTTGAGCTAGCTGATTTCTTGCAAACTGCAGTTAAATTTGCACTAACTTATCCCATGGTGAACTTCAGTCCATGGTGAGCTTCAAAATCTGGCTTGCATAGTGAATGGATTTAGATTTATCTGCCTGATCTGAAAAAAAAAAAAGAAAAAAAAAACAGACTTAAATATCTTACTGCAACACAACACTGTGCTAAATAAAGTGATACCATCATAATTAGTGAATTTGCACTGACATGGTATGAAAATAAAGCTGTACACTGTGCTTTGTACCTTGTGTATGCAAAACAATTGTACAATTCTCACTGACTGCACAGAAGGGGCATCAAACATATATCACACACTGGCTGCTTTGGTTCGTCTCATATGCCCTCTCCTGAGGGCCAAGAAAATAACTCTTTCCTCCAGTCAACAGAACATGAGTAATAGGTTTCTCTCTCCAACTCCATTCCACCAATTCCAGATAGATAATGTACCCCCACCCCCACCGCCTTCAGTATTGGCAGAAATGTAAGATTTATTTTTCTTCTACTGCTCACATTCCCCAAAACAGATTATCCGGTTACCTGTTATTCAAACACATTACACCCTATACCCACTCACTTGTTTTGTACTCTTGACCTCATTTTCTTACTATAAATAATGTGTTTTTAGCTACTGCATAGTCCTAATTTTATGGTGACTAAATTATTATAACACGATATTGATCCTCAAAGACTGGTACAAACAGAAATTAAGCTAGAAAATTCAAGTGTTTCATATTGTTGCCCCAGTACATCTCAAAATAGAGACATAGTTAGGGTGGTGTGAAGGAGGCAATCACCATGGGTGAAAAGTGTTAGGGGATGAGTTTTTTAGTGTAAACCAGGCTTGAGAAATCCAGCAAACAGTTTGCTAAATTTTAATAGGGGAGAAGGTGAGAAAGAGGATCTCTCTTTTGGTTTTCAACTTAGTTGTGGAGGGAGTAACAGATGTAACAGATCAGAGGATGGTATGGGGTGCAAGAATGGCTTGCTTCACTTTTGTGTTGTTCCTGCAAATGTATTAATCATTTGCAAATGTTGCCCTCCATAGCTATTACAATTTATAAATGCTTAAGCCTGTTTTTGCATAGCACCCCTCTGAGATCAAACACAGTGTTGTGAGACTTGTGAACACATGTTCACAGCAATCTATACTTTCATCACTATGTGTCCATAGTGGTGGGACACACATTCTGCAATGTGCACATCATACATATGGACATCACATCCAAGACCAGAGAGGTCATAGCTCTGCTGTACTCCACCCTTATCAGACCACTAATTAAGTACAAGGCTCCCTTATGTTTATACCTCACCAGACAACTACAGCAACTGGAGAATAAATAGAGGTTTATGACTGGGAGAATGCAAGTTCTCCAAACATGAAATACATAGAAAGACTACAAGACCTATCACTGTACTCATTTTCCTGTAAGCTGCTGAGAAGTGACCTATGCCTGACCTACAGAGAAGTCTCAGACTCTGCCCTACTGGAAATGTTGGACATCTGCAAATCAAATGAGACAGAAATAACCTGCCCCAGGGTTCTCAACCTAGCCTGTGACATAAACAGAACATGCAAGGGAGACAGATATATCTCCCAGCGACTCACACTCCTCTGTTATAGGCTCCCACTGCATGTGAATCAGTGCTTCTCAAAGACCTTGTTCAAGAGCAACCGTCACTAATGGCTGGGTGATTGTAAATTCACCTCTGGGGTGGCACCTATGTCCTTCATCGACAGGCCCACTTGTTCTGCTTGCAAAATTGCTCTGCTAACAACGACCATCTAAACATGTTTAGTAAGGGTACTTGTGTTCTTACAAAGCTAGGCTTCTATTACCTTACATATACTGACAACCATGTATTCGTAAAACTTACAAATACAATATGTAACAGATGCAACTATACAAGGAATCTAGAATAAATGTCTCTCTCTCTCTCTCTCTCTCTCTCTCTCTATCTCTCTCTCCAGTAACAATAAACCAGATATCAAACAGGTTGTCAACACACACTTCACCTCCTCAACAGACCAAGTGCACAACACATAACCCCACATACACAGGGATAGTCATTAGAAGCTTAACAAAAGAGCAGAAACCTTGCAAATGCAAACCTTCTGCAAACATTACAGTCCCAATGGAGCCCACTACACATAAAAACAAATGTATTAGTGTGGCACCCATTAAGACCTTAAGGCAAAACACCTAAAACCCAATGTCTTGGGCATAGGCGGATCCATGGTGAGATATACAGATGTTCTCCCTCACCAGGCTGTTCAAGGAGAAAGTCACAGTCAGCTGCCTGTCTGGTGCCTGGATCTGCAAAGTCATGCACGCACTCAAATCCCTCAACAACAACCAAGCAACCACAGTTACACCTCTGCTGTACTCCATGTTGGAGTAAATGACTTGAGACATACCTCACTGGACTATAAGAAGAGAGATAGCCCTAAGCAGCACTCTACTTTCACCCAGGATGATGCCTCAGTACAAATATATGAATTATCAACTTCAACAATTGGCTTAGCTACTGGTGTCACTCCAGGGGGATCCAGGAGTTGTCAGGTTGGGATGATATGGTCGACAGACCATGCTGTTTTGCCAGGGATAGTCTTGATCTGTCACCTCTTGCCTTTTGGTTACTGGTCAAGGTACTTACCTCCTTTATAGTGACTTTTTTATGTAATGTCATGGAAACAAAGTTCCTGACAAAAATTTTCTCAAAAGACAAACTCACAGTTATGCTGCTTAATGTTAGGAGTCTAAATCAGAAACTACACTCAATGGAGACACTTCTTGCTTGGGAAGATGTCGATATTTGTACAGTCACAGAGACATGGTTTAGGTTTGCAGAGAGTACTCTGGCCACGAGAGGCTATAATACCTTCCACATGTTCAGGCCACAAAATGAACATGAAAGAACCAAAGGAGGAGGCGTATCCATCTTCACAAAAGACAAGTACACCTCAAGACTGGTTAAGTAGTATGACTCCCTAGAGTTACTCCAAGTACAACTAACTGTAGAACCCCCCCCCCCCAATGTCATTGTTAGTTACAGGTTCAGCAAAATGAACCATGAAAACCACACAGTGCCTTCATGGACCGACTTGAGTCACTAGTAATACAGCCAAACACCATAGGCATTAGTAACTTTAACTATCCTTCCATCAATTGGGATACATATATGAGCTCAAACACACTTGCCCTAAGGTTTCTGCACTTTGTAAACACAAATGTTGTGGAACAGTTAGCCTGCACCCCCACAAGGGGCTTGAATGTCCTTGACCTAGTACTCACCAACATGGGAGATTGCTGTACCACCCCATGTGTGAGACCCACCCTGGTATGGTCTGACCATAAATCAGTCAAGTTCAGTGTAACAATCATACCTGCCCACCCCAGGATCCAAAAAGTAATCTCTGCAAAGTAAACTATAGCTTCCTAAGATATGCCATATATATTTTCAAACCTACTACCACAACTGACAGTAAAGACTCCAACATGTATGTGTACAAAAATGCCCTGTACAAACAATATACTTTACAAGTGTATTGACTTAGCTGTACCAGAACAGATCAAAACCTGCTCACAAATAACAAGCATCCCTGTTGGACATCTAGCAAAAATAGATTATACAACAAGAGAAAGAAACTGATGTACAAGAATAAGAGCGAATAGTCTCAGAAGAACAATCTCCATAGCTTGAACAAGCAAATTTGTCATCTTGTAAAGTCCTCTAAAGCTAGTTACAAAACTAAATTAGCATACATAGCTAAGGATAATCCCAAGGCAGCCTTTAGCTGTGTCTATAATGTAAAAAGGAAAGCCTGGCTTTGCACCATATTGGATGGTATCACTCATATTAAACCTGAGGACATAGCCAACCTGTTAGCAGACAGGTTTGGCAACAATTTCACACCCCTGTGTTCACTGATCAAACCCAATAGCATACCTGTCAACAGTTCTCTACCTATTATTTCCAAATAGCAGGTCATAACCTCACTCATCATTGTCAAAAACACAGCCTCTATGGGATTGTATAACATCCCAGGTTGCTTACTAGACAGTCTAAAGCAAGAGTTAGCAGAACCACTGGGAACTCCTTCAACCACAGTCTAAGTACTGGCTTTGTTCCGGCATAGGGGAAAACAGCAGCCATTACATCTTTCCACAAAGGGGGTCCCTCAACTGACCAGAGGAATTACATAAACATAATCCTGACCAGCCTTGTCTGTAAGGCCATGGAGAGAATCATCTTGAACCTTATCAACAAGGACATTGGTGACCTTCAAACTCTTCACCCGACACAGTTTTGCTTTGTCAAGGGTATATCATGCCTGGCTTCATCAAGGGCAGACCATGCCTGTTAAACCTAATGGAATTCTTCAACCAGTAGTTCAAGGATGTTCAAAGCCCTGGATGAAGGCAAATCAGTACATACTGCCTATCTCAATTTGGCAAAAGGCTTTCATATTCCCCCACTGAGGCATCACTGTGGAACTCTCCCACCTGGGTATTAACCCATATATCATTAGATGGGTCACCAACTGTCTTACCAACAGAATGTATACAGTCATAGCTGGGATTCCACCTCTACCAGCAGGCACGTTAACAGTGTTGTTCCTTGAGAGTCTGTGCTGGGCCACCTACGTTTGGAATGTATTTCTCAGAAAATCAGGTGAAAAAAGATGGCCTGTGGCTCAACAAGTTCGCTGATGACTGCAAACTGGGTGCAATTATTGGATCCCCAAATTATGTCAACATACTACAGAATGTGATTACATACATAAATGATTGTTGCCAACTCCACAGACTTAAAGTTAACCTAAAATAATGCACTATTATCCCTTTTAACAAAGGAAAAGTCCCTGCAAATTACAATATTAATAATAGCCCCTATGTTCTAACCCAATGGTGAGGGATTTGGGAATGCAAGTTGATGGTTTCCTCACCTTTGATCATCATGTGTCCACAGTGGTAATGAAGGACCTTTACATTGTGCACCTCCTAAGTGGGAGCATAGCATCTAAAACTAAGGATGTTATAACCCCACTGTACTTGTCCCTCTTTAGACCAATTATAGAGTACAATGCTTGCTTTTACATGTACCTCACCAGACACCTGCAGCAGCTGGAGAGACCGCAGAGGTTTTTCACTAAGAAAATCCAGGGACTTCAACACATTCCCTACATGGATAGACTGAAGTTCCTGTCACTGTACTCTAGTGTATAGACTGCTGAGAGGTGACCTGTGGCTGGCCTACAGAGCAGTCTTGAATCCTGCCTTAATGGAAACGCTACACTTACGAAAATCACATGGGACAAGACTCACTCACTCCAGGGACCTTAACCTAGCTTGTGATATCAACAGGACATGCTGAAAAGACAGATATGTCTCCCAGAGTGTGTCACCCCTATAAAACAAACTCCAAATTCACATGAAACTGAGTTTCTCAATGACCCTATTTAAGTGTAACTAGGACAATTGGATGGGAAATCATCAGTTTATCCCAGAGGATTCACCTATGTCACTTTTAGACAGGTCAGTCGGTGCTGATCATGGATTTGCAACTATGGATTACATGTCTTGGTCTATAAGGGAATGATGGCACAACTTGGGTAGGCTTGACAAGGCTAAAGGCCATTAGCCTAGTAATCTCCTACAGGGGCGGCTCGTGGCATCGGTCTGCCGGACTGCAGCCCCCTCAGCTAGACAGCTGAGTATTTAGTTTATTTTATTTTTAATGTAAAAAAAAAAAAAATTAAAATCTGTTGTTTAAAACTTTAAATTTCGAGTCCGCGACTCGAAATTACGCGCATGCGCATTGCGCGCTTCTAGCGCAACAGCGTTTTTTTTTTTTTTTAATTCTGCTGCAATGTTTTGATTGCAGCCCGGGGGAGCAAAGAAGGCATCATTGTGATGCCCAGAACTCCCCAGAAGTCTATGCGGTTGAGACACAAACCGCATAGACATGGAAGGGGCTCGGACTGCGACGTCCGCAGGCACGTCATGACGTGCTTGCTGGGCAAATGCTGCTGATTGGTTGTCGCTCTCTTCCCGGGCTTTATGTCCTGGGAAAAGAGCGAGAATCAGTCAGTCAGTTTTCGGCGTTGGACCTACTGGGACGTTTTTTTCTAGTGTGTTAATAAACAGTACTGTCAGCACAAATTTACAATTATAAACATTTTTTTTTTATTTTTTGGCACAAGAGAGACAAAGAGCGCGAGGCAACAACTGTGGTGGACCTGGTGGATTTATTATTGCTGCTTGCCTTCCCTAATCAACAGGTGAGTTATTTACTATTTTTTACTATTTATTTCATTATTTATTATTATTAATCCGTACATTGTAAAATAAATATATTAAATATTTTAGTATTATTATATTATTGTATTACCCGAGGTACATGCTATGTCTGTCAGACTGTTTTAGATTATCTTATGATTTCATTTATACTGTGCATTTAATAAAGAACTGTCATTCCCTGTTGCCCAGGAGTAGCACATTTGTTATCATCTATTAGAAAGATATATATTTCCTGGTGAAGTACAGATTTTAAAAAGGTCATTTACTGGAATAACCCTAACCATTTTCTAAACAAGTCAGGTGGCAACATGGCATTCCACTAAACAGCATGGCAGGGCACTTCATTAACTTTGAATGTTAACATTCTTTTGTGGTTCTACAGTCACCATCAATGCATTTAATGGCAGACCATGAAGAGAAAGTAAGAAATATTCCAGTTCATATCCCAAAAATGGAAAGAGTGGAATAACATATACAGCCCACAGTACCAGATATTTATTTCAAAAGGTTGACAGAAGGGAATATCATCAGAAAATGACATCAATCCCTCCTGTGGATAATCTACATCTTATTATTTCTATGTTCCCAGAACTATCCAATGGGCCATCTCATACATGTGTGCATGCATGCTTAAATTTATCTAGAAAACCTTAATTCTGTTAAAAAGGAAGAACTGTACCATTATGGCTAGATGTAGGCAGAATACCAGGATGGTAACAGAACACTCCATCAAATATTTCTTGATTCTTTGAGGTTGGTATTTGAAAAGAACATTGAGAACTGAATATGTATATGTACTTAGAATACTTGTCTACTCTCCCTCATTTTGTCTGTAACCAGTGCCCACTGACTACTGATAGCAACCTCCTGCCATTAAAAAAAAAAAACATGATGGTGACATCATTCTCCTTCAGCACTGTTGAACTACTAATAACAGAGATCTCAAACAGAAAGAAACATAACATAAACTCCTGCAATGATAAATTGAGATTTGTTATGCTGATTTTGTGATATTGTAATCATGCGGTTTAATCATTTTCAGTTCATAATTATTTATCTGATTGACTGTCCCACATTCAGATGACCACAGGGATAGTATATGAAGTAGTAGACATAAGGACTAAGTTTATTCTGAAAATATTTTCCCACATTTCAGATTTCACTTGCTGCATCCCTATTTAAAGATAATTGTTATCTTAGGAAGTTCTGTATTAAATGAACGAAAGTGCTAAATTACCAGTGTCCTGAGTCATTTTGCTGTTTTTAATAATTGTTATCTTACTTTCACATGTATTAAATAGCTGCAGCTTTATGGCATGACTGGAGGTGGGGGAGGGGAGCGTTTGGAAGTAACTGGCATGAACATAACAGGGAGTCTAACAGTCATTTTCAGTGACAGCATCATGCATACATTAAGTGTTTAACATCAAAGGTACAGCAGTGTAGTGGTAACCACTCCTGCTTCACAGTGCGTGACTTTCAGGCTCAATTCCTTCTGCACAGTCACTTAATAGATTTACTGTGTCCTTGTGGGATTTTGTTTTTGTCTTTGATTTCCTACAATATAGCAAAGACAAGTGGAAGGTAAAATTAGAAAACTCAGAATTGTCTGTAGCTGTAAGAGTGTGTGTGTGTGTGTGTGTGTGTGTGTGTGTGTGTGTAATGCCCCAGAGAACAGATGGCGGTGTGTGGAGATACTCGGGCTTGAACCCTGTACCTTGTATGCAGGTGTTAAGGACCTGAATTTCCTACCCACCACCATTTGTAAAAAAAAAAAATTGCAGATTTTTGCCTCATATTTGATCTGATCTGTACCTCATAATTTCTGTGGTTTCTAAATATTGTGATGCTTGATAGTTATGGTGCACTGGTAGCATTGTTGCTTTACAGCTGCAGGTTCTTGGGTTTGATTCTTGGCTGGGGTGCCTTCTGTGTGGGGTCTGCATCTTCTCTCTGTGTTTGTGTGGGTTTGCTTTTGTGTCCTCCCATGTTATAAAGACATGTCTGCATTATTTCTTCCTGAGCCTCTGCTGAAAATTGTTTTTTATTCCAAGTCAGATTGTCCTGATTAACAAATGTCAAATCAAATTGACAGGCATTCGAATTTCAGACTTCAGGTTTCTGAATGTTTAATTCCTTACATATTTGATGGTGCAGTGGTAGCATTGTTGCCTCATAGCTATAGGTTTGATTCTTGGCTGGGGTGCCTTCTGTGTGGAGTCTGCATCTCATCCCTGTGTTTGTGTGGATTTGTTCTGGTGTCCTGTCATTTTACAAAGACATATGTCTGCAGTATTTCTCCCTGGGCCTCTGTTGAAAATTGTTTTTATTCCGTCAGAAGTAAAGTTGACAGACATTTGAATTTCAGACTTCATATTCTTCAGAAATAGCAATTTTCTAAGTTTATAAGATGAATACTTTGAATGTGTCCTTATTTTTGGACTGTATTACCCCATTATTGGCTTTGTCCAGGTTTCTTTGTGCTAAGGTTGACAACTATGGCAAGAACTGAATTCACTGAATATGTCTGAGGGCTGTATTCCCTCATTACTGGGTTTGTCCAGGTGTTTTGTGTGAACTGAATTCATTAAATGATAGCCAATTAAGTTTCAGTCTTCCTCTTTTTCACAATGCAGCTGATTTGGTGTAGGGGTATGTTACTCTGACTGTTTTGCACAGGGACCTTGGCAGTAAAATGTATGGTGTTAACACAGCATTTTTCTTTCACAAAGCAGGTGATTTGGCATAGTTGTATGTTGCTCTGACACAGCATTTTATTCTAGCAGCTTTCCAAGATTATACAAGCAATGTTTAACGTGTCCCTGGTTTTTGGCCTTTTGACCCCCCCAATAAATTTGGCTTTTTCCATATTTCTTGTGCTGCGAAGTTGAGATGCAGTTGAGTATTGAGTAGATTTTACAAGGAGCTGAGAGCTGCAGGTGAAGAGAAGTTTAGTGCTGCTTATGATGTCAGCAATACCACTATGCCAAATTGTGTACTTGCTTTTGATGCAGAAGGTTGTTGGTTCTACTCCCACAAGGTGAATGCTGCCATACTGAAAAGTTAAGATACTAACTATGAGCCTGTTATCAGTTTGCCATCCATTTCCTATTGCAATATTACTAGCTTATCATTTTTAATGTAATGTACACAATTTACTCCTCAGGGGCATCAGACACTTTATTTTCAATGAAACCATGAAATATAAAGGTGTCTGCTAGCAGCAACCTCTTCATTAGTTACAGATTTATTTAATGTGGAATTATTTAGATGGCTTTTTTACTTTAGCGATTGTGCATATTTACTGATAATGGTGGACTGTAGAATTGTGTCTATTTACTGATAATGGTGGACTGTAGAAGTTTGAGTATACTTTTATGATGGAAATGTTCTGAATTGGGCAGTTTTGTCATTATTGGTGCATGCGTTTGTTTCATTTGTTTACTGGAAAAATGTTCAAAACAATAGGAAGGTGTATCAAAGAGCACATGTATGTTTGATATGCTAGGGGCCTATGATTTGAAAACAGCCCAGAATTAATCTTTATCTGCCACTGGTAAAATGTATTTTCTTTGAATGTGGTTTCAATGCTGTTTCAATGAATGTGAGTTTCAAGGGCAGAGAAGTTTTACTGCTAAGTTTGTTTAGCAGATGTCTTACTGTTTGTGCTGTAAAATGCAAAATAAAACTTTCAAATGAAGTCCAAATCATCATAGAGGTAAATCAGTATGCACATTAGTGTTTATGGTAAATGGAGTGAAATAGCTAAGTAATGGATCATTGGAATGGCTGCAGGGGTAGGCTCCATTTGACCATGATTTTGACGGGAAGGGCAGCAAACTTAGACAGCCCCAGCTGAACTATACCTCCCAACTGTCCAGATTTTCAAAGAATGAATAGATGTTTGCTTATTTTTGGTTTGTTCCTCATAAAATTTGTGGCTTTCTGGCAAATCATTTAGGAATTAAGTCACTAAATAATGACACACTGAGTTTCAGACTTCATAACCTTCAGAAAAATTCATACTAAAGTAAGACCTGTTCTGTCAACTGTCTAAGTTTATACAAGAGCAATTTTTAGTACTGTTTATATGTTCCCCCAATATATTTGGCCTTGTCCAGATTTATTGCATTAACAGGTTGAGAGGTACATGCAAATAAATTGCTTTATAGAATTAGGCATAGCCAAACCTCTCAACTGTCTCTGATTTTGGCTCAAATAATAATCCCTCCGCAAAATAGCAATTTCGGAAGAAAACATGGAGGATTTACAATTTAGAAATAACTGTAATAATTAGAGTTATAGATTACTTTTATTTCAGAAATGCATGTAGATTATTTTATTTTGTCAGCTGCGCAAGTTAGCAGTACTAATATTAAAGTGTCCCTTCCTTGACAGGTTCTCAGCTGTATTGAGTGGCTATTTTATATTTTTACATCACATTTTTGGTCCATTTTTTATAAAATTGGACTAAGTTAAATGCTTTTTGAAGGTCACGAGTGCATTTTAAGGCTCACTGCCAAATTCATAAAATATCTGCCAGCCTTGCTGAAGGCAGGAGAATCATTTGAATTTAAAAGAATTGGTACCTTCAAACTCTTCACCCGACACATTATGTTTAAAGGGGTTTAAAATAGACTTAAGCATATATGAGCTCAAACACACTTGCCCTAAGGTTTCTGCACTTTGTAAACACAAATGTTGTGGAACAGTTAGCCTGCACCCCCACAAGGGGCTTGAATGTCCTTGACCTAGTACTCACCAACATGGGAGATTGCTGTACCACCCCATGTGTGAGACCCACCCTGGTATGGTCTGACCATAAATCAGTCAAGTTCAGTGTAACAATCATACCTGCCCACCCCAGGATCCAAAAAGTAATCTCTGCAAAGTAAACTATAGCTTCCTAAGATATGCCATATATATTTTCAAACCTACTACCACAACTGACAGTAAAGACTCCAACATGTATGTGTACAAAAATGCCCTGTACAAACAATATACTTTACAAGTGTATTGACTTAGCTGTACCAGAACAGATCAAAACCTGCTCACAAATAACAAGCATCCCTGTTGGACATCTAGCAAAAATAGATTATACAACAAGAGAAAGAAACTGATGTACAAGAATAAGATAATAGTCTCAGAAGAACAATCTCCATAGCTTGAACAAGCAAATTTGTCATCTTGTAAAGTCCTCTAAAGCTAGTTACAAAACTAAATTAGCATACATAGCTAAGGATAATCCCAAGGCAGCCTTTAGCTGTGTCTATAATGTAAAAAGGAAAGCCTGGCTTTGCACCATATTGGATGGTATCACTCATATTAAACCTGAGGACATAGCCAACCTGTTAGCAGACAGGTTTGGCAACAATTTCACACCCCTGTGTTCACTGATCAAACCCAATAGCATACCTGTCAACAGTTCTCTACCTATTATTTCCAAATAGCAGGTCATAACCTCACTCATCATTGTCAAAAACACAGCCTCTATGGGATTGTATAACATCCCAGGTTGCTTACTAGACAGTCTAAAGCAAGAGTTAGCAGAACCACTGGGAACTCCCTTCAACCACAGTCTAAGTACTGGCTTTGTTCCGGCATAGGGGAAAACAGCAGCCATTACATCTTTCCACAAAGGGGGTCCCTCAACTGACCAGAGGAATTACATAAACATAATCCTGACCAGCCTTGTCTGTAAGGCCATGGAGAGAATCATCTTGAACCTTATCAACAAGGACATTGGTGACCTTCAAACTCTTCACCCGACACAGTTTTGCTTTGTCAAGGGTATATCATGCCTGGCTTCATCAAGGGCAGACCATGCCTGTTAAACCTAATGGAATTCTTCAACCAGTAGTTCAAGGATGTTCAAAGCCCTGGATGAAGGCAAATCAGTACATACTGCCTATCTCAATTTGGCAAAAGGCTTTCATATTCCCCCACTGAGGCATCACTGTGGAACTCTCCCACCTGGGTATTAACCCATATATCATTAGATGGGTCACCAACTGTCTTACCAACAGAATGTATACAGTCATAGCTGGGATTCCACCTCTACCAGCAGGCACGTTAACAGTGTTGTTCCTTGAGAGTCAGTGCAGGGCCAGCAACGTTTGGAATGTATTTCTCAGAAAATCAGGTGAAAAAAGATGGCCTGTGGCTCAACAAGTTCGCTGATGACTGCAAACTGGGTGCAATTATTGGATCCCCAAATTATGTCAACATACTACAGAATGTGATTACATACATAAATGATTGTTGCCAACTCCACAGACTTAAAGTTAACCTAAAATAATGCACTATTATCCCTTTTAACAAAGGAAAAGTCCCCAAATTACAATATTAATAATAGCCCCTATGTTCTAACCCAATGGTGAGGGATTTGGGAATGCAAGTTGATGGTTTCCTCACCTTTGATCATCATGTGTCCACAGTGGTAATGAAGGACCTTTACATTGTGCACCTCCTAAGTGGGAGCATAGCATCTAAAAACTAAGGATGTTATAACCCCACTGTACTTGTCCCTCTTTAGACCAATTATAGAGTACAATGCTTGCTTTTACATGTACCTCACCAGACACCTGCAGCAGCTGGAGAGACCGCAGAGGTTTTCACTAAGAAAATCCAGGGACTTCAACACATTCCCTACATGGATAGACTGAAGTTCCTGTCACTGTACTCTAGTGTATAGACTGCTGAGAGGTGACCTGTGGCTGGCCTACAGAGCAGTCTTGAATCCTGCCTTAATGGAAAGCTACACTTACGAAAATCACATGGGACAAGACTCACTCACTCCAGGGACCTTAACCTAGCTTGTGATATCAACAGGACATGCTGAAAAGACAGATATGTCTCCCAGAGTGTGTCACCCCTATAAAACAAACTCCAAATTCACATGAAACTGAGTTTCTCAATGACCCTATTTAAGTGTAACTAGGACAATTGGATGGGAAATCATCAGTTTATCCCAGAGGATTCACCTATGTCACTTTTAGACAGGTCAGTCGGTGCTGATCATGGATTTGCAACTATGGATTACATGTCTTGGTCTATAAGGGAATGATGGCACAACTTGGGTAGGCTTGACAAGGCTAAAGGCCATTAGCCTAGTAATCTCCTATGAAACTATGACCCCAAGGCCATTATGGTAGTAACCTTATACAAATCTATGAAGCTATGAACTTATACAGGCATGCAGACATTTTGTCTCATACATGGGCCACTGATGTCATGTACTATAAGTTCAGCTGCAATCTTGCAAAAGTCATACTTGTGCCATGGTGCTTGCATTATGTACTGTGTTCTGTAACCTGGTGTTTGTATATGTGTGTGTGTGTGTGTGTGTGTGTGTGTGTGTGTGTGTGTGTGTGTGTGTGTGTGTGTGTGTGCTCTTGCTTGACATTACAGAAAGCCTTTTACTGCAACATGTGGGACACTATTACCATATTCTCAATAGATACTGCTGATGTCATCAGCTATATCAGATGTTTGGTTATGCAGTCATCCTACCATGTCGTGGTCAGACACAGGTCTCGAGGCCAGGCAGACATCACCTCATCCTATACCAGACAAATGATGGTGGCATGGCTTTTATTCTATCCATGTACATCATGCCATGGTTTGTAGACCCTGTGTTATCTTCCTGAGCAAGTCCTCAGGTCTCTCCAGCTGCTGCAATTTTCTGTAGAGGTACATGCAAGAGATAGCATTATACTGTATTACTGTTCTGATGAGGTTTGACTACAGAGCTGTCATACAATCCTAAGATCTGAATATGATGGCATGACTTATGATGTGCACCATATGTTTGCCCTGTAAGATCATTAAAGAGAGAAGTTTGAAAGTAATGATAGACATTCCAGTTTCTGACCTCAACACCCTTACAAGAGCATTCAGTCTAACATTGTGAAATGTTGATGTTATCAACTGTGTAACTTTCCAAGGCCAATATAAGTCAAAGCTGCAATGACCAGTTCAACAATATAAATGCAACTATACTAAGCACTAAGTTAACTATGCACCATGAGCATCAGGCACAGTTTTTGTGTCCCTGAATCCAAAAGACAGAAAACAGGGATATGGCACAATTATCATCACTTGCACAGGGTGTTGTGTGTGTGTGTGGGGGGGGGGGGGCAGGAAGCCTAGGCTGACACAAACTCAGACATTGGGATAAAACAACAAATGGACAGTGAGACAAACTGTGTAACTGTGTGTGTGTGTGTGTGTGTGTGTGTGTGTGTGTGTGTGTGTGTGTGTGTGTGTGTGTGTGTGTGTGTGTGTGTCTGTATGGATTCTCCAGGTGAAATTGGTATGTGAATATCTGCATGAACACAGCCCAGGTTTTTGCTAGCTCTATGTCTTGGTCTATCAGACACGTGTGAGCCATGCATGGTAGAGGTGGCGTTCATCTTTCTTGTCGTTGACCACACAATCTGGCTCTACCAGGAATAGCACTGGCATGTCCACACCCACGGTCAGGTGCAGTGCTACTACCTGAATGTGACTGATGTCTGCTGGATGAACTCCATTCACAGGGACTCCCAAGAAAACAACCCCATGTCCTGTCATGTTTGAGTTTGGAGACCAGACTCACTGATGGAGCAGTGGAACTACTGTGACTAAGCTCTGTTATAGCCACTCTGAATGACAGCAGATGATATGGCTGACCTATGCCCAGGAGGATGCCTTTCCCCTCCCAGCAAGCATTCCATAACAGACACTGCACATTCCATGACAGACAACCCTCAGTCCATCACAGACACCCCTCATTCCAACATGTCATTCATCTGATCCAGTGAATTGGCAACCCGGTGGAGGCAGTCCCTCATGTCATTCTGTGCCACATACACAACCCTGAGCATTTGTCTGGAGCATCTATGAGAATGTGACTGTGCCTTCATGATGGCCCTAAACATATGTTGAGTGGCACAGGAAGTCATACCTTCACCAGGTGGAGAAGGGACAACAGACCCATACTGAGCACCCCTATCAATCCTCTTTTGTGGCAGCTCACCCACACTTTGGCTAAAGACAGACTCAACAGGCACTGAAGCCAAAGTAACCACACTTCCCTGATCAGTGTCCTCACCCTCCACCTGTCCAATATATGTTAGCTCAGTGGATTGGGTAGGTATAGGCCTACTGGCTGTGTCCAAAGGAAATGCAGGAGATGGCTATATGTCAACCTGTGTGTCAGATTCACCCTCTGTATCCCTGACTGTGCCTCAGCTTGGCCACTATCATCCTTAGAGTCTGCAAATATACTGACATCAGGTTGCACAGGGACCACTCTCCCACTCTCATGATCACCTGTGATGAAAAGCAAGAAACACAGGAATATATTTATACCCACACTACTATAGTGCAATATATACTAACAATCTAAAAGTGCTGCCACTATTACAGACAGTACATCAATGCACATTACAGACCTGAGATCAATATCATAAGATAAAATATTTCTTTAAATTGCTCAGCAGTACTGACATAAAAATATTTGGCTTACCATCCACAGAAGATGTACTGCACTGTACTCCATATTGTCCTGTAAGAAGTTAAGCAGGAGGTAAGGACAACTTCATCACTATTAACAGTAACATAGGGGTGTAATACAGTTACCCCTGTATATGTGAATTAACAGTACTTTGAACATTAACATGGCTGACAACTCCAAACTAAGCTTATAAATGTCACAATCCTCAACCCCCCCCCAAAAAATGGCATGTGATACAGAATTAACTTATTCATTTTAATTGTTTTACTATACAACAATATTCAATTGTTGATATATCAAAGCTTACCTGGAGGCTCCTCCTGGGACTTGTTTGGTGTCTAGGAATGTGTTGCACTTACATCCAGGACATGCTGCCCTGCAGCCTTCTGGGAGCTGTCTGGATCTCTCAGATTGGCCAGGAACTCTTCATTGGAGGTTAGTGGTGGTTCCCTAGCAGACCCTCCCCAGATAACCATTTGGTTATGGCCTACTTATCATGGCAGTGTCCCTGTGGTGCACCTGTTCATATGTTCTGCCATGGCTGCCCACAGCATTGACATCAGGAACAATCTGCTGCCATATTCACATCCTAATGGCCATATCTCCTTGTCCCCTTTCCAACAGAAAAGCAACATGTTGCTGAAACCAATAAACTATGACTTGGTTTTCAGCATCAGTGAAGGGGGTCTCCATGGATTGACATGCCTGTGTGGCATACTTGTAGGTGTCCTAAAAGACAACAGAAGTATAATATATATACATATCACATAACTGCAAAATAACTGTTTCCAGATAAAACAGAAAAGGAAGCCAGTCAGTATCATCCAGTGGTGAAGCATGAAACAGCCTAGAGATGCGAAATACTAACAACCGTCAGGATGCAAAACAAGGAGAGTAACAAGAGTAACACATCATTCTCTGTGCCATAATAGTAACTCACCTTTGCTGACCCCAAAAGAACAGTCCATTCTTGTTTGTGCCATAACACTAACTCCGCTTTGTTTCCCCACCACAACAGAACAGTTGCACCCTTGTATGTGCCATAACAGTAAGTCACCTTTGCTCGCTCCAAAAGAACAATCCATTCTTGTTTGTGCCATAAAAGTAACTCACCTTTGCTCCCCCAAAAGAAGAGTCCATTCTTGTTTGTGCCATAACAGTAACTCACCTTTATCCTCCAAAATAACAGTCTACGCTTGCATGTGCCATAACAGTAACTCAGCTTTGTTTCCTCCTCAGCAGAACAGTTGTACCCTTGTATGTGCCATAACAGTAATGCATCTTTGCTCCACCCAAAAAGAACAGCCCATTCTTATTTGTAACATAACAGTAACTCACTTTTGCTCCCCCTCAACAGAACAGCTGTACCCCTGTATATGCCTTAAGAGTAACTGATCTTTGTTCCCCCCAAACCACAGTCTATGCTTCTTTGTGCCATCTAACCTCCCCTTCAGTGGTTGGAAAATGCATATCATATTATTGGCAGTTAATAACCTCACACATTTTAAGGCCAATGATATTGAATGGCCTAGAGACTACATGACTCAGAGTAATTGTCATATAACTGATGAATGACCAGGAGACACAGAAAGGTAAGACATAGCTGTATTTTTGTAAGCAATAATTATAACAGGCTGTGTGATCACCAAGTACACAACATCCAAGTATAATAAATGTGGAAATAACAGTTTATGGTTTAATATCACTGTACATTTTGTTGCAGTTGGTTGTGTGAAGAATGACTTCAGTTCTTTGTTGCAAAGCTGCTCGTGTGACAAAGAGGGATAAGGCACCCATCCTGTTTTCTGAAGGTGCATTGGAGTGAGAGTTGAAATCCAGACCTATCTAGACATATTTCATGTGTACTAACATTTTTCTAATGTATGTTCTCACATTTCAACTGTTTCTCCCTTTTTTAATTTATTTTCTTTTATGCTAACTAATACAAAAAAGAAAAAACTGACAGATAAGACACAATTTGGCAACAGATAAAGAGGTGGTTGGATATGAATGAAACCGAACCAAATAACTATGCACTGCTTACTTGCATTTCCAATCTTGATAGGTCTACATGTAACACTTTGTATGTCTTACCTGACACACCCACCAGATATAAGCATTCACAGTTGTCATCCCATAAATACAAACACTGAGGGAGTGCCTGCATTATGTTTACATCCTTACATGGATCCATTTTTTTTGTATTCCAGCAATTCTAATGAGTTCAGACCTTGTTTACATTTTCACCATGCTGATAACCCTGAATCTATGTGGTTTGTAACCGTGTAGCTAGGGAAACTGAAGAGGAGCCAAGTGCTGAAAACAGAAGGGAGGATATTATTTTGGGATATACCTGTACAGAGAAGTACTGTTTTTAGATGGATATGCTTGCATTTCATCAACTACATATTGCATATACTGACATGTAACTATGAATAGTCTGTTTAATGTTTTTAATATTCATTTTGATTAGCACACACTTCTTCAGCTGTGTGCATCATATTTCTCAATTGTACAGCTTTTCTCAGAATGTCCAGATTTTTTGTTTCATATTTTTGGTCCATTTTTCATAAAACTTGATTTTCTGGCAAATAAATTGCCAATAAATTACAGATTGATGTCAAAAAATAATGACAGACATTTGAGTTTAAGATTTCTTGCCATTCAGAAAATTCATGCTAACACAAAACCTGTTATTCTATGAACTTTCTAAGTTTGTAAGAGCAATATTTAAAAATTGTTCCTACTGTTGCCCTTTCCCCCCAATTATTTATGGCTTTGTCCAGATGTCTTGCTCTAAGAGGTTGGGAGGTATGGTCTGCATTACATACAATGTGTACTGTTCATTTTGGGGGGGGCAGCAAAGTTGCATTTCTGTTATTAACACAAGTCATGTTACTTCTGCAACTTTCTAAGTTAATAAGAATAATATTTAAAATGTGACTTATTTCAGTGCATTTGTTCCCCCATTATGTCAGGCTTTGTCCAGATTTCTTGGGTTAAGAGGCTGAGAGGTATGTGTAAGAGGTTGAGAGGTTCATACCGCTGTTAAATGCTGCAGCTGCTGCAAACCTGTTGTTCTATCAATTTTCTAAGTTTGTAAGAGCAATATTTTAAAAAGAATACCTACTTTGTGCCCCCCCCCCATTATTTATTGCTTTGTCCAGATGTCTTGCCCTAAGAGGTTGACAGATATGGTCTGCATTTCTGTACTGTTCATTTGGGGGTGGGCATTTTTGTTCTTAACACAAGCCCTTTTGCTTTAGCAACTTTCTAAATTAATAAGAACAATGTGTAAAATCTGATCCTATTTTTGACCTAATTAGAGACATTACATCATAAACTATGATTTATTTAGAGAAGATTAAAATGAGTTCTTATAAAATGAATCCTAAAAATCTATGTAGATTAGCAAACAGAACAAAGAAGATTATTAAATCTAAGCAGATAAAAGAAGTTTATATTTCTGGAACTACAAAAAAGGTTTCAGATTTAGAAGGCATTTTAGAGGCCTTTGAAATACACTTTAATTCAATTAATTTATATGATTCAGTAATAGAGCCACAAGCAATAATACAATCTTTTTAATGAAATATATCAAAAATAAACAAAGAAGATCATATAAAAATAATAGATAAGTCAATTTTAAGATCAGAACTTAAATTTCAAAGTAACAAATTAAAATTAAACAAAGCACTTCTTCCTGAAATGTATAAACTATTACTTAAGGAAGCTTTGGCAATATTGTTAAGCATCTTTACATTACTTACAGAAGCTGAAAATATCCTCCCATCATTGAAATATGCATTCATTTCTCCAATGTTAAAGTCGGATAAAAATGGAAAAGAATGTTCATCTTATAGACCAATATTCCTATTTCTACATTTCTCTTTCTTTTTCTAAAGAACATATATATCAATTCAATAAACTAACATTAAACTTTTTATGGAATTATAATAAACCAAGAATCCTGGATTCACTCCTGTGCATACAGCACATCAGACAACGAACGTCCTGCAGCACTCATTGTTTCTGTAGCAGGTACATGTTTTATGGGATCAGGTTGCTAGCCCAAGGCCCAACCCTCCTCAGAGGGTATACCACACACTCACGTATACAAACACACTCATACCTAGGGCCAATATAGAGTGCCTAATCCACCTACTGTGTGTCTTTGACATTTGAGAGGAAACCGGAGCACCCAGAGAAAAGCCACATGAACACAGATTGGACGTGCAAACTCAACACAGAAGGCATCCCAGCCAAGAATCGAACCATATAACCTCTTGCTGTTAAATTCTCATCTAAAAGACTGAACAACAGGTGGAACTAGTCTCCCAAATATAGAAATGTATGGTTTATCATCCATTATTAAGACAATAATGTTATGGTTAAATTCTACTTATTCTGCTAGGTGGAAACAAATACAGAAACTTATTTGGTTAAAACCAAATCACTCATTACTAATTCAATTTAATAAAATATTATCCAATAACTTTCATTCGCTGGTAAAGGAATATACTTTGGAGCATAAAAACAAATATATGTTCTAAATATATAACTAATAC
Organism: Protopterus annectens; assembly: GCF_019279795.1. Taxonomy (NCBI): domain Eukaryota; kingdom Metazoa; phylum Chordata; order Ceratodontiformes; family Protopteridae; genus Protopterus; species Protopterus annectens. The sequence continues at coordinate 1,063,568,536 of NC_056728.1, read as the reverse complement.
ATTAAATATAGTTAAAAAACTTTTTGAATAAAGTTCCAGGATTTAGAGAATGGTCATTTCTATTCTACCTTAGAGAATGTGCGCAGAATAACATTAACTCCTTTGATGTCTCTAAAATGATTATACTGAGAGAAAAAAATAATATATTGGCATCAACTAATGGATTCTGGAAAAGTTCTCTGTGGAATACATTATGAACAAATATGATACAAGTAGTGAAATGTGGCTAGAAATACAAACTTTAAGGCAATATATTATTAGTAAACTAGAGTCAATGCATATAACTATCAAGGATACTTTTCCTAGATTTATAGAATTTAGGATTATTATGCTGCGGCAGCATTGCCGCCTCACAGTAAGACGCTGTCCGGTTCGATTCTCAGCTAGAGCATCATCTGCGTGGAGACATGCGTGAATGGGCGTACCTTGGTTCAAGGTTGTGCATCAGGGCTGGTAACTCGGCACGTAAAAATCAACTACCAATCATTAGCGGACCGGAGTTCCGCTGTGGTGACCAGTAACTGGGAAAAGCCAAAAGACACAAACAAACATAGGAAACCAATCAGTAATAAGAAAAGGGTACCTACCTAAAACATATAATAAGAAAAGGGTACCTACCTAAAACATATAAAGCAATCAAAATTGTAATGTAAAGATAATGGGCAGGATTCACGAAGGCTTGCACAGAGTCTAAGAGTAGTGTAAGACTCCATGCAGCCCTCGCGATCCAGGAACAGCCCGAAATTCTGTGTAAGAGACCAGCTAAAACATCTCTTACACGAAGTGGGAGTGGATATGCTAATCACCTCACTTGCAGCCGAAAGGCATGCAAAGGAGGTAGATTAGCGATCCACGAAGCCCAAACCAGCCCGTGTAAGAGCCATTTTATCTGCAGAAATGTACTCAGTTGACAACTGAGTACGTTTCTGCAAAAAACACACTGGAGCCATGTCAGCTCCAAATAAAGGGTGCATATGTGTCAGGCAGCATGCTAATAGCCAAATATGTGGCCATTGGCAAGGTACCCCGATGCAAATATGAGAAATAAATATTTTTTTTTTCGTCGATCGCCGATGTTTAAACGCAGCGCAGCCCAGCGCAAACGGGCTGCGCTATATAAAACATAAAAATGAAAGTTATAAACCCACAAATGTGGGTTTTATGCAATACATGGATTTACAATGCAGGGACCAGCAGACCAAAAGCAACATGGCCACAGTTTAGTGGTTGCTAAGGGGGGAAGCTGAGTCTAAGACATGTAACTAAGCATTAGTAGGCAATCTGATGTAAATGAGTGTTAGGATACTGAATCCCACTGTCACATAGCAAATGAGCACATTCTGAGTAGTGTAGGAGTTACATAAGGGGGAGGAACAGAGTAGGAGATAGGTGACATCACAGGGGGGAATGGCAGAAAGAACTGCAGTTCATTGGAGGTCAGTGTTACATGACAGATGTCAGACACATATCATGGAAAGAGGAGTGCCACAAGATAAGTATGGGAAAGTCAAGAAATGGAAGGTGTACACTGTTGCTTACACCAAAGTTTCTTGCTGGGCATGCATGCGCACGTGTGCGCGCCATGAGGCACGAGTAGGGCAGTGTGTGCACGTGTAAGGCAGACTGAGCATGTGGGAGTCTGTTGGCAGACTTGTAAGACTGTTTGCGCTGGTGTGCGTGTGTTTTAACCCAAATAAGAAGATTATAAATGGTGTAAGCATGTGTGCGCGCATGTAAGCCACTGTGAGCGTGTTTCTGCTGGTATGCGTGTTGCTCCCCCCTGAGGAAACAGAGAGGAAAAAGGAAGCAACAGAATTAGTAGGAAGCTAGCAGGGAATACTGCTGGGGCTAGCAGGTGAAAACAATTAGAAGCAGGCAATTACACAGGCAGAATAGTAGCCCAGCCAAGCACTTAAAACTCTGCAAAAAGCAGTGCAGGATGTTTCTCTCAAGAGACACTGCAAGACAGGAGTAAGCTATTAGAAGTGAAAACTGAAAAAGTTGAACTCAGAGCAGAAATGCTAGGGGCTGCCATAGCTGTCATAAGGAGACATAGGCTACTTTCTGAGGGTGGTGACAATTCAAATGGTGCCAGACAACCCACAGTGAGGAGACGGAGAAGAGTGTACAGGCCCAGGGTCACCTACTATGGGTTACATGAGCTGGAGATAGTGGAGCACTATAGAGTGGACAGAGACCTCCTGCAGCAAATTGTTGAGCTGTGCAGGCCACGCCTCACACACAGAACCAACAGAGGGGAACCCATCCCAGTGGAAACCAAGGTATGTGTTGGCCTAAGAATACTAGCAACAGGTACCTTCCATAGACCAACTGGTGATATGATGGGGATATCACAGGCATCAGCCTCCAGGGTACTGCACCAGTTCCTGGATGCCATGTCAGCACATGTCAGTGATCATGTATATTTCCCCAATGCCCGTGAGGTGTTGGCCAGCAATATGCGTCTCTTCCAGCAAATAGCGGAATACCCTGAGGTAGTGGATGCAATAGACTGCACGCACATATGCATCAAAGCACCAGCTGGTGAGCGGAGTAGGGCCTACATAAACCGCAAGGGCTTCCCCTCCATCAACTGCCAGGTCGTGTGTGATGCCCAGGGCATAATAATGAATGTGTGTGCTGGCTGCCCTGGGAGCTACCATGATTCCCATATCTGGCATTTGACGCAGCTGTACCAGACATTTGCCAATGAGGACATCCCACATGGACACCTAGTGGGGGATGCAGGTTATGCACTGGAGCCGTGGTTGATGACACTCATCAGAAACGCACACACACCTGAACAGGAACGCCATAATGAGGCACACACACAAACACGTAATGTAATAGAGCATGTGTTTGGGCTGCTCAAGTCACGGTTCCAGTGTCTGGACACATCTGGTGGAGCCTTGCAGTACTCACCAACTACATGTACCCAAATTGTCATGGTATGAGCTATACTACATAATATGATCTTGCGAAAACAGCTGCAGCAGGACCAGCATAGGGCCTGGCCAAACAGCCCCCCACCATTGCCAAGGCCATCACAGGCAGAGCGTGACTCAGAGGAGGAACAACCTGAGCCTGCCCCAGTAGGCAGAAGGAGGCGTGCCAAGTATGCCCTGGCCTTGGCAAAGAGGCAATGCATAGCACATACACTGGCTCAGTAGGAACCCTGGGAATGATACCCCTCTCTGACTCACTCATATAATAACAGGGATACCTAAAATGACATAACCTGCTCTCAAGCATGTACAGGGAGTGTAGTATGTGCATCCGACAGAGGCAGCCCTGCAGCACCACCTGAGGCATGAATGCCACGTGTTAAGCAATGTAACACCATGTAGTATATGCAAACTTGATGACCCTGACTAACATCCTACCCTCACCAAGCATGATGCCACAATATGACGATGAGATGATCAGTTGCAATAATTGGCTGAAGTATTGCTGTTAGTCAAAAGGGGATCCAATGTGTGCCAGCCTGGGATGACATGCTGAGCATGACATGATGCTCCACCTGCTAGGGGTGGCGTGCACCTATCAGTCCTGGCCATATGGATACTGGCAAAGGCTGTTGTTACCCACAGCATGCCTTGAATAGGTAAGGCTCAAAACACAAACCCACCTCCATAGGTATCACAAGGGATAAGAACCTAGATGTAATGCTACCCAATGCCAGAAGTCTAAACAGCAAGATGCATGCAGTCTAAACTCCCCCAGTATGGAGAATGTTGATAGCTGTCCTGTAACAGAAAACTGGGTCAAGGCTCACAACTGCACCCTAACACTACCAGGTTACACCTCATACTGTGCTGTACAGCCTCAAAACATAGAACAAGCTACAAAAGGAGGGTGACTAGCAATAATTGTCAAGGATAACCACACCCCCATGTTGGTACCACAACAAGAAGCAGCATGGACTAGCCATGATCAAGTAACAGTGGCTAAAACTACCTCCCAGTTTATAGCCTGCTACAGACTATCATCCTAACACCAGGAACTGCACTTGGCCTATGTTGGAATACATAATATATCAAGCCATCCAAACCACATTATATCGGGTGACTGAAAATACCCAAACATAGACTGGGAGCATTATTCTAGCTCCAGCACTGTAGGACAAAGGTGCCTAGAATCCATAAACCAAAATGCCCAGGAACAATGTACCACCCCCACAAGAGGGGTAAGCATACTGTATGTGATAATATGGGTACTGGATGGCAAGATGAGAAGTGTATCCATCACTGGTAAGACCAGACCATAGAGTAATCACATCGGATATACACATCCTGACCACAGTCCCTGGCCAGAAAACCACAGTGAAAAACATGTGTAAAGCAAAAGTTGCACTCCTCCAAACTGATGTGGAATCCATTAAAGGCCCTGTGCAGGTGCAAAATATGGGCCACACCTCAGATCCTGTTATTTAGGCATTCAATGAACACTGCCAGGAATGCATGGATTATGCAATCCCAAATAAAACCAAGACACAATGCCATACACGCAGGCATCTGGCATGGTAGACTCCAGCCATTACCAAACCATGCAAGAGAATGAGGAAGCTACTACATGATAGAGCAAACATAAAAAGGGAAGTAATCACTGATCAGTAGTATGGCAATAAAATATGTCCACTCATACAATCCACTAAGGCCAGCTACAACAAGTTGAATCTGTGAATCTTGAGGCAATGTTACATCTGCCCCATGTACACAGACAACCCTCACCTCCCCCCAAGAAATACAAATATATGTGAGAGATGCAATCATTTATCCAAACCGGAGGCTGAGCTTTCTCAACTCAGTACTGTCAAAACTAGACAGGAGGAGAAGGTAACCACACACACCACAAACACATTCTATCATAGACCTATCACAACTGCAAACCAAAGACATAAACACAGAAAAACATTCCAGGAGGCCCTAATTACAAACACACCACATCAACAGAGGCCTCCAAAGCAGACACCCAAGTAACCACAACCTCCAAACATAGCACATGCAACATGTAGTACACAAAGCTGGTGTGCCAAACAGTCACAGGCCAGAAGGAGAAACACCATGCCTGATACAGTTGTAATAGGTGACTCCATAGTCAGACGCACTGCTGTCCCACTCACCAGACTGAACAAGGGAAAGGGCACAGTAAGCTGCCTGTAGGCTGCTACAATACGCCACATAACACAAGTACGCGGGTCACCCCAAAGCAAGTAGAAATATGATGCAGTCATTTTCCATGCTGGTGTGAATGACCTGAGATGTACCTCCCCAGACTACATGAAAAGAGACATAGATGAGCTCTCCGATTATGTAGTCCAGGCCGGTATGACACTGACCGTGTGCAGCATCCTACCCTCACCAAGAATGATGCCACAGTACAAACACAGAATGATCAGCTTTAACAAGTGGCACAGTTACTGATGTCATTCCAAGGGGATCCAATGTCTGTCTGCTTGAGATGTCATGCTTGACAAGCCACACTGCTGTGCCAGGGATGGCTTGCACCTGTTACCCCTGGGCATCTGGATATTGGATAAGGCTCTTGCCACCTCCATAGAGCCTTTTGTAGGCAAGGCTGAAAAGACTAACCCACCTCCCTAGAACACATAAGTGGAAAGAAACATAAGGGTAATGCTGCCCAATGCCAGACATGCAAACCTCAACATGCATGCTCCCGAGGCCCTCCCCAGTATGGAGAACATTGATGTCCGGGCAGTGACAGAAACCTGCAGCAAGGTTCCTGACAGCACACCAGCACTACCAGGTTATACCTCATATCATGCGTTATGGCCCCAAAACCTGGACCAAAACATAACAGGAGGGGGAGTATCCATATTCAGCACAGACACCCACACGTCCAGGTAACTGACAATGCATGAAGCATCGGAGACCACCCATGTGCAACTAACCGTAGGCAAAACTGCTGTACAGTCTGTAGCATGCAACAGACTACACTCTCACACACAGGAACCCCACTCAGCTGTCCTGAAGACACTGGACAGTATGAATGTGTCACCAAATACCAAACAAGGTACTCACAAATTACCACATAGGTGGTAATCCATTATGTATGGAAGGAGCAATCAGGGACCTAGGGACACAAGTGGACAGTAACCTGTCATGTGACACTCACATTGTCAACATGGCTAGGAAGACTGTCTATATTGGACACCGTATCATGAAAGGATTCACATCTACGTCAACAGAGGTCATTGTGCCCCTATACTGTTCTCTTATCAGACTCATAATCTAGTACAATGCCTCATTTGGGATGTACCTTACCCGACACTTGCAGCAGTTAGAAAGACCTCAAAGGTACCTCACCAAGAGGATAAAGGGTCTCAAATATTTGTCATATGCTGCCTGGCTGTAGACACCCCAGCTGTATGCAGTCGCATACTGCCTATGCAGAGGCATTGCATGCCTGTTGTACAAGGCCATGTCCAACACAGGAGTAATGGACATGCTCCACCCCAGAAAACCCAATTCCATCGGAGCTGTGAGAGTGAGAGATGTCAACCTCAACACATAATGAAATAGGATGTGCTGGAGGGACAGATACATAACCCAGAGGCACCTTACATCCTGGAACAGAATCTCACTCCATGTTAGGCAGAGCCCCTCACTGACTCTCTTTAACAGGAATCTTGCCAAGTGGATGGATGATCGTAGATGTACACTGGGGGTCTTCACTGTGTCACATCCAGACAGAGGCACAGTAAAGTAAATCATAAATGGCCATAATATTCACATAGCAAGGGGTGTCGAAAGCCACACACACTCTGGCTAGGCTTAGAAATGCCCTAGGGTGGATAGCCTAGTATGAACCTATGAACCTATGAAGATACAAATTTTACAGGACACTAAGGATAATCACAAGGCTTTCTTAACTGATGGTAGGAACCTTGGTGGGAATTCACAGATATGCTCTGAATCACTCAAATATTACAAACAACATACCAAACACACACACATATTGCCAACATCCAACCTGACAGGTGCAGTGCAACCCCCCCCCCCCAAAAAAAAAATGCAAAATATCTATCCCAGCAGAGTGCTGGCCCCCTGACATTGCAGATGCTGAGGTAACAGCCAGCATCTACAAAGCAAAACACACAGCATCACTGGTATGAGATGGTGTCCTGGGCTGGGTCCAACATGGACTCCAAGATGAATGGAATGCCAAATAACACTACTGCTCAATGTCAGCCTTACCACAGGATATGTACACAAAGAGCAGAGTACAGCAGTGGTCCTTCTCCACAAAGGTGTTGCCTGAATGGATACTGCAAACTACCATCCCAGAATGCTGACAAGCTTGGTCTGCAAAGCTATGGAAAGGATCAGCATGTACCTCAGACATAAAGATATTGGGGACCTACTGACACTGGACCCTACCCAGTGTGGCTTTCTTAAGTGCAGATCCTGCCCCTTAAACATGTTTGTCTCATTTGAAACAGTCATTAAGGTCATTGATGAGGGGAATGTGGTCCACACAGCCTAGCTGGACCTTGCAAAAGGCTTCCATACAATACCCCATGTGTTCATTATAGATAAGCTCACCAGCTTAAATATAAACCCCTATGTCAGTAGAGGGGTTGCAAACCAGACCAAGGACAGAACTGACATGGTCAGAAATGCTGCAGCCATGTCATACTACAAACCAGATACAACTGGCATCCCTCAAGGCTCGGTCCTGGGACCTCCCTTGTTTGGTATATATGTCCCATATGTACAGGCAAACATGGAAGGACTGTGTCTGAACAAGTTTGCAGAGGACTACAAACTGGCCACCATATCTGACCCTCCAGCTGACACAAGCATCCCACAAAAGGGCCACATAGAAACAGACAACTGGTACCATAGCCATGTCAGCAAGCTAATTGCAGAAAAGTGTATAGTCAACCCCTGTGGATATACAGTAAGTGCCCACCAATTACCACATAGGTGTTAACCCATTAAGTACTTAAGATGTAATAAGAGACCTGGGGACAAAAGTTGATAGATATCTTGCATTGGGCAAGCATGTGGCTGTAGTGGTTACAGAAACATACCATATACCCACCTAATCATGAAGGTAGTGAGATCTAGATCAGGGGAGGTCATTGTGGCTCTGCAGTCATCCTTCATCAGTGTCACAATTGACTACAATGGCCCCTGTGGGATGTACCTCAGCAGGCACCTCCATCAACTGGAAAGACTCCAAAAGTACCTCACCAGGAGTATCAAAGAGCTTGAACAGATGCCATGTGTTGCCTGATTAAACAAACTACAACTCCACACACTGCCATACTGCCCGCCCAGAGGCAAGCTGTGCCTGATGTATAAAGCCATGTCCAAGCTGGAATCAATGAACATGCTGCACCTTGTACAATCTGAATGGCAGTGAGCTATGCACATGAGAGGCCTGAACCCCAGCACTAACATACATAGGACAAGCTGTACTGAATGATCCATAACACAGAAGCCACCCCCACTCTTGAGTAAACTCCCAGTACAGGTTAGCCAGAGAGTCACCCAACGACTCTCCTCAAGAGGAATCTTGATTAGTGGATGGGAGATGGTAGGTTTACCCTGGGTATCACTGTTATGTCACAGGTAGACGGAGGCACAGTATACTAACCATGACATATGTCATGGCAAACTCCACTTACAATGTGTGTTGAAGGACAAACACACTCTCTGACTAGCATTAGAAATGGCCTAGGGCACATCGCTAGTGTTTGCCAATGTCTACCTATGTTGTGGAATACACTAGCAATGTTGGACAACCCTGGTTTAAGTAGTCCATATCTGAACATAATGCAACATGGTCATATGTGCACAACTGGCCCCTAAACAGTCTGTTGTGCTCACTATGAAAATTTAAAGCAGTGATAGGACTAAAGCCCAGGATACTGTCCACCACAGTGAAAGTACTGAACCAGTACACTATATGGTACTACAGTGTTAGGTCAGTATGAAAGGATGTTGACAACTGTATGCAAAGTATTCCATGCAAACCCTGCAGGCACAGTATAATCCCTGTTGTGTTCAGACATGAAGCAGTTGGCCAGTAGGTACACAACATGACACCCAACACACAACCATAAACGTGAGATATTGTTGAAGTTCACACTCATCCACATATGTGGTGGACTGCAGAGTTCAACAAATGGAAAGCTCACACTGGGCATGCTTGCACACTTTGATAAATGAGACATATGTCAGACAACATGCCATGGAAAGGCTGAACTGGGCATGCTCACACACTTAGGCCATATCTCAGTTTAGAAGTTGGCCACACATATCTGGTATTTGTACGTGTCATTCCAGGAACCAACCACATTACAGCAATCTGCCCAGTGCACACAGTTAAATGACTACAGAGACATAAGTGATATAGTGGATCCCCCTCATATTCAAACATCTTCCACAGATACACAAGTTGTTCATAGAAACAGGGAATACTATGGCAATAAAGACCTGCAAACAGCCTATCAGCAACAAATATTGTGCATCTGACAATTAAACATATGGGTGTAGAGGTCAAAACTAGGCTGTTTGCCCTAGGGAATGAAAGCTTAGCCAGAGTGTGCTTGGCGTCTGCATCCCCAGTACAGTAGGCTACTCTGGCACTGTAAAGTAGGTCACATAAGGCACCGTTTGAGGCTAGTGTGCTGTGCCTCCATCAAGCAGGGACACAGTGGAGATCCCAGGGGTTGAATTTGCTATGTCACATCCATATTGTTGGTGTGTGCTGGAAGAGGGTTGGTGAGGACCTCTAACAGTAAGTGGGTGTCAATAACAGACTGAGGGGAGCCTTATTGCAGTGTCTGGACAATTTCACTGTCAACACATTGTCATGATGATTATGAGGGATTGAAGTGTCGTGCCAGTACTGTTCAGAGATGTCCTCCCTCTGTGGGCTACTGCTCTGCAATGTATTAGCTCACTCCATCTGTTGGACAGCTCATATATGGCTGGTGTACACCTGATAGGGTGTCCTGTTGTGGAGGAGTCATGGGTATATTTGGGATAGCATGATCAATGCAAACCTTCCACATGCTCATAGAATGCAGTTGTCAAGGATTATAAAGAGTGGCCTGTATACTCCCCCAGCATGGGTCCTTTGAAGTCTTCCACCCCAGTCTTCACAAGTGCAAAGTCTGCTTTTGATAAATACACTTTGTTTGCAGTGACAACCTTGCCTGGGGGTGGGGATGGGATATGGATGTCCAGTGAAAGGTGGGTATGGTCAGATATCAACAATAGTGGTCTACCTCTGGTGTGGAACAGTGAGTACCCATGTTGCAGATGGTCAGGTGCAATATGTATACCCCCTTGTGGCTGTGGTGAGTGGTCCTGCCATAGCACATGGACTCACAAATTGTAGTGGCTGTAGGGTAATGTTGTAGTGGCCTGAGTAGTTTCCACACACAATATACCTGTAGCTGACATTAATAACTGGAATGGTGTATGTGAACACCTTCATATCTTGGCACTGTTCCCAGGGAAGCAAAGTGTGTGTCCCGGATGTGGGAGGAGTGGTCTGAACTGGTTGTGTTGTGTGTTACAGGTCCTGTGGTCACGAAACATGGTATAAAACATAACCTGCCAGTGCTGATGTGCATATCTGACCCTGACGTAGGTGGCTGCAAATGCATATATATGCTATCCCCCACCTGACAGGTAGTAATAGATGTACATACCTCTGTATAAATAATGATGTCAGCACCCTATAAATACTGCAGGTGCAAAGCAAATGCCCAGTAATTCGGATAGTGCGCTCTGCTAATGCGTCTTCCTCAAGTGTCATAATATAGTTAGGTAGGGGTTGGAATCCTGCAAATGCTCAGTGTATGTTTGTGGGTGAGCGGCGTTGGTGTGTGTGCAATTCTGTGTGAGAGAAATGTCCCTTTTGGCAACTAGGAGAACACACTACAGGATGCACATTCCCCTCTCTAAACACTGATGATGTCAGCACCCTATAAGTACAGCAGGAGAAGGGAAACCTCCCAGTAATGCGAATAGCGCACTCTGCTAATGTATTCGTCTCAAGTGTCATAACATAGTTAAGTAGGGGTTTGAATCCTGCAAATGCTCAGTTTGGGTGAGGGGGGTTAGTGTGCGTACAATTCTGTATGAAAGAAATGTCCCTTTTGGCAACTAGGAGAACACAGTACAGGATACACATTCCCCTTTCTAAACATTGATGATGTCAGCACCCTATAAGTATAGCAGGAGAAGGGAAACCTCCCAGTAATGCAAATAGGGTGCTCTGCTAATGCGTCCGTCTTGAGTGTCATAACATAGTTAGGTAGGGGTTTGAATCTTGCAAGTGTGTGTGTTTGGGTGAGGGGGGGGGTAGTGTGTGTGCAATTCTGTGTGAGGGAAAAGTCCCTTTTGGCAACTAGGAAAACACACTACAGGATGCACATTCCCCTTTCTAAACACTGATGATGTCAGCACCCTATAAGTACAGCAGGAGAAGGGAAACCTCCCAATAATGCGAATAACACGCTCTGCTAATGCGTCAGTCTTGAGTGTCATAACATAGTTAGGTAGGGGTTTGAATCTTGCAAGTGTGTGTGTTTGGGTGAGAGTAGTTAGTGTGTATGCAATTCTGGGTGAGGCAAATGTCCCTCTTGGCAACTAGGAAAACACACTACAGGATGCACATTCCCCTTTCTAAACACTGATGATGTCAGCACCCTATAAGTACAGCAGGAGAAGGGAAACCTACCAGTAATGCGAATAGCGCGCTCTGCTAATGCATCCGTCTTGAGTGTCATAACATAGTTAAGTAGGGATTTGAATCCGGTAAGTGTGTGTGTTTGGATGAGGGGGGGTTAAAGTGTGTGCAATTCTGTGTGAGAGAAATGTCCCTTTTGGCAACTAGGAGAACACACTACAGGATGCACATTCCCCTTTCTAAACACTGATGATGTCAGCACCCTATAAGTATAGCAGGAGAAGGGAAACCTTCCAGTAATGCGAATAGCGCACTTTGCTAATGTGTCTGCCTTGAGTTTCATAACATAGTTTTGTAGGGGTTTGAATCCTGCAAATGGCAAGTGTGTGTGGGGGGGGGTGGAAGTAGGGTATGTGCAAGTACATGTGTGAAAGAACTGACCCTTTTGGCAACCAGTACAACACACCAGCTGCTGCATATTCCAATCTCTACACAGAGATGATGTCAGCACCCTACAAGTACAGCAGAAGAGGGCAAATCTCCCAGTAATGCAAATAGCATGCTCTGCTACTGCATCTCTCACTACTGTCATAGCACAGTTAGTTATGGCTTTGAATTCCACACATGCCACTTGTGTTTTTGTCACATAGAATGCCCATGTGTGTGGGTTGTTGTTCACAATAATGCATGACATCGATTAAACCACTAATGGCAATTGACACAGATGATATATGTGTGTGCCAAATACACATATGTACCTGTGACCTTCAATAGTTCCCATGTCTGATGCCTGCCACATGTGAATACATGGTATTTGCACTGGATAATATTATGACTGTGTTCTTCTGTGTGGGTGCTGCCTGCATGTGGTATGTGTATATACAGTGTGAGTTGTATATGGTATCATCCTAGCAGCAAGGGATACACATCTGGTCTGGGGCATATAGTCTACATGTTGTTGATGAACAGGTGCTGCATGTTTTCACCTGTTGTGGGAGTGGTAACAAGTTGTTCCATAGCAATGCAGTGACTACATTCTAGGAACATTTCAGCTAGGGTGTTGTAGCTACAGTAATTCATCAGCATTCAGTAATACTTCAGCATTCTTGGTGAGGGTATGATGCCAACCAAGGTCAGGGTCATACCAGCCTGTGTCACATGCTCAGAGAGCCCTTCTATGTTCCCTATCATGTAGTCCAGGGAGGTACATCACAGGTCAGCCATAGTGGCATGGACAATGACTGAGTCATATGTGTCCATGCCTCTGACTGACCTGTATGCTTGTGTTATGTGGTGGACTATAGTGCCCCACGGGCATATCACTGTGACCTTCACCTCGTCCAGCCTGGTGAGCGGGACCTCACTGTACCGGACAATAAAGCTACCTAACACAACTGTAGCAGGTGTGTTGTCTAGCCGTTCAGGCTGTGACTGTTTGGCACACAGGATTTGTGTGCTATGTGTTGCACATGCTGTGTTCCGGCTTAACATATGCCTGTGTGCCAGCTGCAGAGGTGTCTGCGGGTCAGGCAGGATGCTATTCTGAGGCTCCACAAATGCCCCAGTGTGTTCATGTGTTTGGATTGCTGTCAGTGTATGCCTACATCAGACTGGTATTGTAGTCACTGTAGTATTTCATGCCACCTGACAGGTTATGCCAGTACTGGGTTCAGAGTGCTTAGTCTCCAGTTTGGCTATGTGGCTGCATCTCATACATGTATTGTACGTCCATGTGTAGGGGAGAGGGTTGTCTGTGCACATTTGGCAGCTGTGACATTGCCACATGACTCACATATTCCACAACTGTACCATAGAGGTGACTGACAAGTGACCTTTGCACATGCTACCATAGTATTGTGATTGCCATGGTGATTAACAGCACATAGGGCCAACGGGGAACAAGGTACAGAAGGTGAGTATGTAAGGGTGTAGTGCCTGTGATTAGTTAGCACTGGCATATATGACTGCACACGTGGTCAAATGCCAGGAAAGTCATATGCAATGAGTCACAGGCAACGTACATGCGAACAGGACAAACAGTGATGTTCTGTCAAGTGAGACATGGACATACATATAGTAAGCTATGCAGATGTCACTAGGAGTCCACACAAGCTCTGTAAATCTGCATTGCAGGTGGGATCAGTGTTTCAGGGTAACTGCAAGCAAACATGCATGCAAACAAAGCTACAGTAAGCAGGGCTGCATGTAGTCCATTGTACAACAAACAAGCTGTACCACTTCCAGTAGGTCACAGTGCAAATATGCAGGCACTATACACATGTGCATGGAAATACACAGGACAGATGGCCAGGGTCCAGTCTCAGCGCACACAAGTGTACAGACCATGTACCATCAGGATGTACAATAACCGGATGGAAACACAGGTGCTCATACCTGCAGTAATACACATGTTAAATAACAGACACTGAGCCTTCACTCAGTGGTTCCATACTTGGTAAGATGTATGCTACCTGTCCTGCCTCCACAGTATCCCTGACATTTAAGGGGACTCTCTCTCCTGTGAAAGTTAGTTTTGTGTGTTGGGGCTGTATAGCATGGTATGAGATGTGAGCTTGCAGTGCTAGGGTGCTCCTGTGTGTCCTGTACCAGTCGTGTAGTACTGCACACATATCAGCATCCTCAAACATCCGCATTGCAGAGTCCAGTGTGGGCAACATGCCACTTGCAGTTTACATGTCCATCATTGCATATCAATACTTTCATTACCTTATCCCCTGTGCTAACTATGTATCTGGCCTTCTGTTGACATCCTTACCACCAGTATGCAAAGATGCGCAGATGATACACTATGGTACTTACCATGGGTGTAGAAAACAGTACAAGACAATCATACCCTTACTGCATCAGGCATGCTGGGATATACCCACAATTATATCAGCACACAGTACTGTTAACAACATGATACTATTACTACACGCCTATGTAGTCACCCTGTGCATCAGCAACATGTTAACCTGTACCTGCACTGATGTTACAGATTGCAGGAGGTGGCACAGTTTCATCATATGCACAGGGTGTGAACTTGGTATGCCTGTCTGACACTGATACCACCAATTGACATGTATGTGTATGTGTGTTGGTGATGGATAGCAGTACAAGGTGGGGCAATGTTGATGCAGTGTGTGCATGTATGCGGTAGCCCTAGGTGTTGTCAATTTGCATGTGTGTATGGATACACACAGTTCCACCTCATGGCTGCCATATACCAGTGTTTGTGGACAGCCACAGACTGTACCTGCCAGGTCATACAGATCAGTGTCTCTGGCCATGGACATGGTACCTGTGCCTTGCAGGGATGCTACGAACTGTATCCGGTACCAATCCAGACTGGGTACTGTCATCAGAAGCAGGTGTTCATTGACTGGACACAGATCCCTGTTGAGCCTGTCCAGACCACGTCCAGACCACGTGCACGTGGTCTCCTGGGGCGGTTTGATGACAGCACAGACCCAGCATTGCTGGGGCTGCTGCTGGCACTATGGGGGTAGCCACGGCCCTGTTGTCATCCGTGATGACTGCCAGCTGCTGCTGTTGCTGGCATACGCCCACGTCGATGCCTCAACCATCCACCATTGCCCTGGCTCATGGACATGTAGTTGTGGAACTGATCTAATATGTCCCCACAACGTCTGTCTACGACATTGGTGAAATTACGGATGGCAGCCGCAATGTCACGCATACTGTCAGTCATGGCTGTGTGACATGCTGTCAGCTCCCTCAGACCCTGTCTGGTGTACCATTCTATACATGACTGCACCTGCATGACAGCCCGAAACATAGCTGAGGTTGTAAGACCTCTGTGGGTACGTCTGTCAGGGCCAGTACGCCCACGGATGCTCCCACGAGAACCCCTGGACATCTGTCTGTGTGGTGCCATCTCAGGGCCATGCCCATGGCTGCTGTGTGGGGAAGCATGTGCCACAGATACCACATTACCCTGGTCAATTCTCACTGTATCCTGTCCATCACCTAGGGACATTGGTGACAAAGGGTGTATTGAAAGGATGACTGTGCACATTTATGGGGTTGACAGCTGTGTACTGTCAATTGGCTGACCAATGACGGACCCTGGCACACCTTCCTGTGCCATCACACAGATTTCATCATTATCAGTACCCGTGGCACCTGATTCAGGTTCCCTGCTGCATGACACCAGAGCAGCACCAGAACCTGTAGGAGGGAAACAGGAAACACAGTTTACAATGTCTACACAATGTTACCAGTGATGCACACATGCACACATGCACACGTGCACACGTGCACAGGTGCACAGGTGCACACATGCACACATGCACAGGTGCACACATGCACACATGCACACATGCACACAGTTGCACACATGCACACAGTTGCACACAGTTGCACACTTGCACACAGTTGCACACTTGCACAAAGTTGCACACTTGCACACTACTCAGTATGTGAGATATCAACACACAGACACAGACACACCTGCATGCATACACAGAGCACTACTAAGTGAGCCTAATATTACTATTACTATCAAGACTATTAAAGGTATTGTTAATACACACTCACCAGCATGGATAGGCTGCATTGCTGTTACACCGGAGGGACCTGCAGAAGTGAGGAAATTAATGTCAGTGTGCACAACTGTGCCATTGTTACTGAGTATGATACAGGTCAGTAGTACAACAGTTGCCTTTCACAGGTCAGCTGCTGATATTGAGAATATCACACTTGCACATTAAATATTATGATGACAGCTACAAACCAAGGACACACCTCACACATGCATTAACTACCAGTGTACACAACAGTCAACTATACATATAGCATATTACCTGCATGCTCATAGTCTTGGTGCTGTGTGGCTCCAGCCTCCATCATAATGCAGGTCTGCTGCTGTTGTTGTTGTTGGTGGGCAGGAGCCACAACACTTATGAGTAGTCCCTCCAGTCTGGTGAGTGGGGGATGTGTAGCCACCCACCACCTGTGGCAACCTGTTGCCTGTGGATATCCGACACACGCTGACGGACATTTCTGATTAAATCACTGCAGTAATGTTGTACCTGCTCATATGTCCTATTATGCGTGCCTGTGTCATTTACCCGATGGACCAGATCTTGCCACAGTGCAGCCCTCTCCTGCTGATTCTGGCTGGTGCGGGAAAAGAGTATTGCATAATCCCGCACCAGGCTCTGGTGTATTTCCTCATCCACAGCTGCGGAGTACGATGGATTGCACTGGTGAGCCATGGTCCTGAAAAAGGAAAATACATATCAGCAAAATATGTCAGCAGAATTTGGCACACATACTACACATGCTACTCGACTGTTGTGATACAACATATCTCACATATATAGCATCTGTCTGTCTATTGGTGGATACACATGTAAATGGCCAGGTATCAGTGCTCAGCCAACAACTGTGCAACAGTACTTGGCACACTTCATACGACATACTACCAAACCCCAGCAGTCAGAACACTGATTCAGGTCCAAAACACATCCTCATTCTGGGGGTTTGTATCGAGGTACTGTATGGGGTACATCCTCAACTACTGTGATCTGACCACAAACTAATTGCCCTGGATATACATACCCCACCTCCACCACCAGCACAAACGACTACAGTGAATAACATTTCAAATGCAAACTTTACACTTTGTAACACTGAGATGGTATCCTTTAAGCCCACTGGGCCAGTGGAAGACACAACCCACTTCACAAATGATTTCTACGGACATCTCCGAGAATGCATGGATCATGCAATCCCATATAAGACCAAGACACTCTCCACAAAGGGAAAGCATCCTGTCTGGTGGACCCCAGCCATAGACAGATTCTATAACAAAAGATGGAAGCTACTGCAAGACAGAGCATAATTCCATAAAGGGAAGGCATGTCTGATCAGCACTAGTAAAGAGCTATTTTCTCTCATACAAACATCCATGGGCAACTTTGAGAGGGAAATCACTGGGGACACTACAGATAATCACAAGGCCTTCTTCAGTTATGTTAGAAACCTGGTCAGAAACCCTCCAATATGCTCATAGTTAGTACACAACAACAAATAATTCACTGAACCCACAGATATTGGCAACATTGTGGCAGACAGGTTCAGTGCAAGTTTCCCCCCTCCCTCTCCCCCAAACTATGACATACTTATCCCAGCTGAATGTAACCTCCCTGTCATCA